>NW_017674057.1:54500-84776 GCF_001879085.1 Nicotiana attenuata | reverse complement strand
TATATATATATATATATATATATATATATATATATATATATATGTGTGTGTGTGTGTGTGTGTGTGTGTGTGTGTGTGCGCGCGCGCTTTGCCTGAGGGGCCTGTTGATGAACTTACTATTTTCACTCCTCCTTAAAGTGAGTCTCTATTGAATATGTTGATTAAATTACTGTTTTCACTCCTCTTTGGGTCGAGCCTCTATTGAAAATGTTAAACAAATGTTTTAAACAACTTTCATTTAAACTGAAGTTTTTACGAGGTTTTCGGAATTTAGTCACTGATTTGGCTTTGTTACTCCCACTGAGATTTTTAAGTTATGCGATGGTTATGAATTTCTGTTTGCCGAGGGGCTCTATGCGAACTATGTTTTGGCCGATGAGCCATTTATGATTTTGTCACTTTCACTAAAAATTATGTTGAACTTCTGCTGAAACTATTAGAAAGACATTTTTAAAGGGTTTTTCTCGAAATGGGAGTTGAACGAGATGATTTGATTTGTATCCTGTTTGGAAACATGTTGTACCCACTGTGCTGCTATGACGTGGTTTACGTGATTTCTTACTACTCAGACTTTATTTACTTTTATTACTTACTGAGTTGGCGTACTCACATTACTCCCTGCACCTTGTGTGCAGATTGAGGTAATTTCTAAGCTCGGTGGAAGGTTCATCGGAGTTAGCAAGGTAGCTGCCTGGCGTTCGCAACCCTGCTTTTCTCCCTCCTTATTCTTCCTTATGTATTCTCGTGATTTTTCCCGGCCATGTTGGTCTTTATGTTGTTAGACAGTTGGAGTAGATGCTCATGACTAGTGACACCCCGATGTCGGAATTGTGTATTTATTCTGTACTGTTCATTTAGACTTACATTATGAGATATTTGATTAATTAAAGACTAAAACAATTACTTTTATTGAATAATGGTTAATTCGGAAATTGTGTCGGCTGGCCTAGTTTCAGGATAGGCGCCATCACGACCGGGTCGGTTTTAGGGTCGTGACAATAACCAATAATGGAAATAGGAAGAAGAAAGTGAAAAACTCGTCGAAGAATTCTCCGCCTTGCTCCTAATGTGTTCTTTCCTCCTTAGGTCCAAAGTGTGCCAAAAATGCTCAAAATAGCATTTTTACATGTACTTATACCAAGTAGGGTCGGGCCCAGACGAAACACCTTTTCCTGCGTGAAATAGGACTCTGGCTCTGTAAAAGTTGCAAAGGCGCACCGCATGGGGTGACGCGCCACGCGGTGTGCTTGTGGGGAACTTCAGAGAGCATGCAATTTGAGGGCAGCAGCAATATACACAGCCGCGGCGCCCCACGCGGCGCGACTATGAAAATTTTGAAAAATGTAAAACATGAAAGTTGTAGCCTTTTAAATAGCCTTCCAACGATATATTGTGGAGCCTAAATGGATTTCTTAGAGAAAAGTTATGTTTATTTTACTGGACAATGTGCGGTATGCCTGGTCGATTCTTCGTTTCGTTCTTAAAGTGTATTGTCATCCGTTGATCCCTAAATACGATCCCAACTTAATCCTTGGGCTTTTACACAGACTTCAAAGCTCCAGAATAACTTCAATTCATTCCACAACATCTACCTAGATCAGAGTCACTCTTACAAGGCATAAAACACACATTTAGTGCAAAACACTAGCGATTAAAGATCAAACTCAATTAAAGTGCAGTAAATTACAGTGTAATAAGAGACTAAAATACGTAATTACAGCCTATTATCAATTTTCATCTAGTTGCAGTTTCTTGTTTAACTAACACTAACTAGAAACATTTTCGAGAGTCATCTACTCCGCTCTAATTCCCGATGTATTGCCTATACGCGCCAAACGACTTGTGCTCTATTAGCACAAAATACTCTAAGAAGCAACATCATCCTTAGGCAACCGAGTAAATTCTTTCCCCATGCAGACATATCCGTAACGAATATTATACAGGAGTCATTCCACAATCCGTAGGAGTCTCTGCTGATAACGGAGAGAGAGAGAGAGGATTAATTGAACTCAAAATATGGAATAATACTACCTGCAAAAACCTAACATTTCTTTGAAGACGTCTTTATAAGTACATCTTATGCATTGGGAGAAAAGCAGGCAGGTAAACTAGAGACAAAAACAAAAATTAAATCATTTAACAAAAGCAAGTTGGTACAAATAAAAAAGAGTTGCAAATATATCAAATAAAATTAAATTCCAATTGTGGTGTTATAAAGGAGAAGAATTTGCTCAATACAGATGAAGAAGGAATTGGGAGTTAAGAATTTTCCAGTAGGAATCAAACGAGAGCTTCATTCAGTCTGTTTTCGATACAAATTTTGCTACTAAAAGAAGAAGCAGTTATCTACAGTGTATTTAACTAATATTTGGACAGCTGTACACTACTAATTCTAACTAACTCTAACTAACATCATGGTTAAGTTAAAAACTAACTAAGGTTAACTACTAGAGTTAACCCATATCCTTCACACCCCCCCTCAAGCTAGGACTAGGAAATATGTTGAGTAGACCTAGCTTAGTTATCAAATAGGAATGCTGAATGCGACCAAGCCCCTTTATGAGTATATCAGCTTCCTGCTCTGCTGTAGGACAATAGAGGGTAGAAACAAGACCATGTTGAATCTTCTCACGAATGAAATGGCAATCGATATCAATATGCTTCGTACGTTCATGAAGCACAGGATTAGCAACAATAGCAAGGGCAGATTTGCTATCACTGCAGATAGGCACATGTGAATTATGATCCACCCCCAGCTCCTTGAGTAGACCAATGATCCAAGTGATCTCTGCAACTGTGGATGCTAAGCTGCGATATTCAGCTTCTGCTGAGCTACGAGATATAGTGGACTGCTTCTTAGATTTCCAAGAGATCAAAGAAGAGCCAAGTTAGACAAGGTAACCTGTAACTGACTTTCGTGTGTTGGGACATGCAGCCCAATCTGCATCACAAAATGCTGAAAGTGATTCAGAGCATTTTGCAGCCAAGAAAACTCCCAGGCCAGGACTGCTTTTGATATATCTGACCACCCTGAGTGCAGATTCCATATGAGAGGCTATAGGACTATGCATGAACTGACTCAACCTTGTACAGCAAAGGAGATATCTGGCCTTGTTATAGTCAAATAAAGAAGCTTCCCTAAGAGCCTTTGGTATGGCCCTGGATCAGCCAATAATGTGTCATCAGATGCACCTATATGAGTGTCAAATTCAGCAGTAGTGAGCTTTACATTTGGCTCCATGGGACAATATGTATGCTTAGAGCCTGATAGCCCCAGTTCAGATAAGAGTTCTAAGGCATATTTGCGTTGGTGCATCAGTATACCATCACTGTTTCTTGCAAACTCTATCCCCAGAAAGTATTTGAGTTCTCCCAGGTCTTTGATCTTAAAAGATGTTTGTAAATCATCTTTAGTCTGCTGGATCATGGTAGGATTGTCTCCAGTGATAAGGAGATCATCAACATATACAAGGACCACCACCATGTGATCTGCTAAACTTCTGATGAACAAGGAATAGTCTAAATGACTCTGTTGAAATCCAGCATCTACCAAGGCTGATGTGAGCTTGATATTCCACTGTCTAGATGCTTGCTTAAGCCCATAGAGGGACTTAAGTAATTTGCAAACTTTAAAGTTAGATTTCAGTCCACTGAAACCTTGAGGTATTTCCATATACACCTCCTCAGATAGATCTCCCTACAAAAAAGCATTATAAACATCCATTTGATGAATGGACCATTGCCTAGAAGCTGCAATGGACAGCACACTTCTGACAGTAACCATCTTCACCACAGGTGAAAAGGTTTCTTGGTAATCTGAACCTTCTCTTTGATTGTACCCTTTGGCCGCCAATCTAGCCTTGACTCTTTCAATCTCCCCTAAGGCCTTATACTTGATCTTATAAACCCACTTACATCCTATTGCCTTTACGACTAGGAGTGGAGCCCTATATCTAANCCATCTCTTGTTTTTCACTGCCTCAGAATATAATGTTGGTTCCACCTCCACTGAAAAATTTGCCAAGTAACTTTGATATTTTGGAGAGATCCTTTCATAGCCAATCACATCTGAAATAGGATACTTGCAGCAACTTGTAGAACTTTTCTTGTTATCCCTGACATAGTCCTTAAGCCAAATAGGAGGCTTGGTTATTCTTGTAGATTTTGTAGGTTCTCCATCATCAGGCAAGGTGAGACAATTCCCAGGATTGTCCATACTGCTTTGTTCAGCAAGGTGTGAAATGCCCTGATCATTTGAGACAACTGGAATTGGAGTAGGAGAACATGGTACATTTGTTTCCTCAGCTTGTGTATCAGTGGCAGCAGTGACTGTTCTCAGTTCTTCATCAAACTCATATTGTGGTACTGGAACTTTATCCAGGAATAGCAATTCTGATGTCTCTTCTGCTCTGTGAAAAGGAAATATGTCTTCATAGAATACTACATCTCTGCTTATAAAAAATACCCTATTTTCCAAATCCAAAAGTCTATAACCCTTTTGATGTGCGGCATACCCTAAGAAAACTGACCTCACAGCTCTAGGAGCAAACTTATCATGCCCTGTCAGATTAGTAGCAAAACACAAACATCCAACCACCTTTAAATGTGTCAATGAGGGTGGCTTATTCTGAAGCAATTCATATGGTGATTTATGTCCCAATACAGAGGAAGGAATTCTATTGATTATATATACAGCAGCATCAATACAATGTCCCCAATATCTAACAGGCAAGTGGCCTTGAAATCTGATTGCTCGAGTAGTTTCCAATATGTGTCTATGTCTCTTTTCCACAACTCCATTTTGTTGAGGAGTATATGGACAAGAACTTTGATGGACAATTCTATGCATTTGAAAACAAATCATTACATGCACAGTTAAAAGAACTCAACTCCCACTTGTCTGATCTAAACAATTTTGATTTNCAACCAATGTAAGAAAATATTTCATCCCATTATGGGTAGCAATCTTATAGGGTCCCCATACATCCATATGGATCAAATCAAAAGCATGTAAACTTCTACTAGTACTAGTTGGAAAAGGTATTCTAGTTTGTCTAGCTAGAGGACAGATTTCACATTTTGACAGTGAACCACTATTTATTCCACTATCACAGTGTTGTATGCTAGGAATTCTCTTGAGAACTTGAATTGGAACATGTCCTGTTCTTCTATGCCATATTTCCAAACCTCCTTCTTTATTAGTAGCTGCAAAAGCTCTATTCACAGTCTTCCCCAAATTTGTTGATAGTATGTATAGATCTTCTTCTCTTCTACCAATCTCCTTCACCTTCCCAGATAGGAGGTCCTGGAATACACAACATTTTGGAAAAAATGTAACACTGCATTTAAGGTCTTCTGTCACTTTAGAAACTGACATGAGGTTAAACTTAAAAGCACGTACACATAATACATCCTTCAGTACATCACCTCCTGTAAGTTGGCACTCTCCCATATGTGAGATTGATGCTGAATCTCCAGTAGGCAATTGTACTTGTCCTGAATTTCCTACTCATGTTTCATTTTTCAATAAACTCTTATCACCAGTCATATGGTTAGTAGCACCAGTATCTACTATCCATTTGCATAGTTCTAAATTCTCACATAATGCTATATTGCCACAAAAGCACTTACCTGCCATGTTTGCCCTAGTCCATGCAGTAGACCCTTTGTTCAGCAACTGCAGCAGCTGATTGTATTGTTCTTTAGTAAATACCTGAGTTGGTTCAGCATTATTACTTGACTGGTACATGTTTGTATTCGGTGAAGCTATTAGTCCTTGCTGTATAGATGCATCCATCATAACTGCATTTGCCTTCTTCTTCTGCTTGAAATCAGAAGGATACCCAATGATCTTGTAACAGTTCTCCTTCAAGTGTCCTGTCTTGTTACATACTTCACACTTCATCAACTTATAGCATTCATTTCTAGTATGCCCTCTCATATGACAAAAATCACATTCTGAGCTGTAATTTCTCCTTGGCTTAGATTTAGCTGTAAACAATGCAGTGGGATCATTGAGTCCACTTTGCCCATAGGTATTACCAACAAATGATTTCCTGCTTTCCTCTTGAACTACCATAGCATAAGCTTTATCTATAGATGGCAAGCTTGGCATTAAAAGAATCTGACTCCTAGCCTGCTCAAAGCTGTCATTCAATCCCATCAAAAATTGCAGCAGTCGTTGATACTCCAATTGTTCAATATATTCAGTAGCTGTTGTAGGTGGTGGTAATATTGAATCATATTCTGCCCAAAGGTCTTTCAGCTTAGTAAAATAGATCGATACTGATGAGATCCCCTGTGTTAAAGTGAATATCTCCTTATGCAAGTAATACAATCTCGATACATTCACCTTGTCAAAACGCTCTTTGAAACTAGCCCATACCTTCTGTGCATTCGAAGAAAATAGTACTCCTGTTACTAAATCTCTGCTCACATTGCTCATGAGCCATGAAGTTACAATCGCATTGCAGCGATCCCACTGACTTCCCAAATTTGCCCCAAAATCCTCCTTCGAAGTTGATCCATCAACCAAACACAGCTTGTTCTTTCCTAACAACGCTACTTTCATTGCACGACTCCAAAAAGAGAATAATTCTCCATACCAGTCAAAATAAGTCCCACAGACATCGATCCCGGACCATCAGATGCATGCAAGTACAGAGGATGATTGTGATCTAACGCAATCGAGCTAGGTATTGTTTTGATGCTCATATTCTCTCCACTGTTTGCATTATCACCTGAGTTCCCTGCAGGCACCATTGACAATCTCAAAATTAGGGTTCGAAGCTTCTAAATTCGAGCGGATTCTCTCAAATTATCTTCGATTCTGTGAAGAAATTTCCTAGAATCGCTCGATCAAATGCTCTGATACCAAGAAGAATTTGCTCAATACAGATGAAGAAGGAATTGGGAGTTAAGAATTTTCCAGAAGGAATCAAACGAGAGCTTCATTCAGTCTGTTTTCGATACAAATTTTGCTACTAAAAGAAGAAGCAGTTATCTACAGTGTATTTAACTAATATTTGGACAGCTGTACACTACTAATTCTAACTAACAACATGGTTAAGTTAAAAACTAACTAAGGTTAACTACTAGAGTTAACCCATATCCTTCACAAGAGGGTACAAGATTATTTTTAGAAACAAAAATTTTGATCGACCAGTAGCTCTTTTATGAGAAATTTTCATAAACCAGAGAACAATTTAGAGCCTAATTATCATGTGTAACTATAGGTTGCCTAATTACCTTTTGTAGCTACTGTTCAATTGTTACCAGGTTGTATCACTTGTATTCAAAAGCGCAACGAATACAACATATGTCAAGTGTATTCGTTCGCTCAAAAAGTACAACCAGTATTAACTGTATCCGTTTCGGCAACTGTAATAGTTCTTCGGAGCGAGATTGCAGAAGTGGACAGTTGTCAGGTCCGTTATGCAACCCATTCCGCGGACTGGCAAACAAATAGACAATCTCTCTAATGTAGATCTGAGTCAACTTCTCTGAAGTGTAAGAAGACACCACCGGAATGATGTATCAACTACATTCGTTCGTGCAACGAGTACAACCAACACAAAATACAAGAGTATATGCAAAGGATACAATCTGTATCGACTGTAGTCGTTCGCGTAACAAATACAACCAAGGTTAAATATAAAAATACAAAAAAATAGAATGGTCTCGTTGAGAGTCAAACTCAAGACGCGCTTATTAAGCGGATGCATGCTCTAACCAACTGGTATGTGCTACGAGAGCTAGTTGTTCTCTTGTTTCAGTTCAAAAGAATTGACCTCTTAGTACTGCAGGTGGATTTGCTATAAAACTTAAATTTAGCTACGGAATGATAATTTTCTGAAAGTATGTCAACGATGGATAAATACAATGTATATACTTGCCGTGTCGTGTATTTTTCCTCTTTTATTACTGAAGGAACAACAGGCTGGGCCCAATTTAAGCCATGTTTGACCCTTTGACGCAATCAAAACCCATGAAAACACCAAAAATCTAACATTTCTTTACTTGTGGACTAAGAGGGGTCGTTTTTGTGTGTTGTAGCTTGTTTGAAACCTGGGGGCGGTTAGGGGTGTCAAAACCTTTTATTTTCGTCTTAATTAATGGCCAAATAAAACCATTAGTTGAAGGGAAAAAATGCATGTTACGTTAAAGTTTTTGCTTAACTTTGTAGTATGGAATGGGTCATGAATATTGAGAGAGAAAAAGGAAAGGAGATAAAATGACTTTTGATAGAAGTGAGAAAAATGTACCCTTTCTCTTCAACTAAATTGATTTTTGGCATAGTAATTTGAATAAAATATACTGAAAGATGAGGTGAACATATATGAAATTATTCTTTAGGATATTATTTCCAACAAGTTGACATCAAAGGTTAAGAGTAATTAATTAGAATCTAAAATTTTGTTTATTAGGAGAGCCGTAGACACATACACAAGTCACAGTACCTTTTTTGAATTAAAGTGTAATTGAATTGCTCAAACATGTAATTCAAAACTTGAAAAAGCATGCATTTTCTAGACAAAGCGCCTAGAAAATAGTTAGGCAATTGGTGTGGTTGTTTTCGAAAGAATGACTATAGAAACTGTACTCACTACTCAAAAGATACTATAATCACTTGTGTTTGCAAACAAACATCTCAAAATAATCGTTATGTCTTTTACACGACAAAAACGTAACCCTACAGGTTTTCTTCTTTTAATCTTCTTCACGTTCTACATACTTCTCTAGTCATAAATAATTTATTCTTGTTTAACTAATATAGGAGCCTCTTCAATCGGCCAAATTATCAATATAAATTAGGTGATTTCTTTCTATCCAAATTTTGATGGGAAGAGTTATTTGTATCTGTACTGTCATGTGAGGTAACAGACACTCTATAGAATAATTACGAATATCACGTTATAAATTTTATGGTTACCAATCTTCAACTATTTTATGAGTTATGACAGAGCACAACTAAACAATATTAACACTATTTTACATAAAATGATATAAATTCTTTCTTTGCTCTACATTACATGATCCTAATTTGATCCATAGTTAGAATAATCACCAAATATTAATTTAATATTTTGAAACGAAATATATGGAATCACTGGCGCCATATATTTATGTATAAGCTAAAGACCTTTAAGAAGATACATACAAATATAAGGGAAAAATCAGAAATAGCCAGATTTACAATTCGTAATGGAAATATAGCCACAGTTTCGAAAGTAATTGAAATTTAGCCACTTTTTCATGTTAATATAAAATCTGTACAAAAATACCCTTACAATCCGAAAAAATTCCAGCATAATATGCTGGAGTTCGAATTTTTTAAAAATGAGATTTGGAATTTCATAATGTGCTGGAGTCCAACATAATATATGCTAGAAATTTATACGCAGGAGCTCCATAATCTAGCATACTATGCTGGAACTTTTCGTGTGTTTACCGTGAAAATGGTAATTACAATTAAATTTGATTTTGTGGTTCTAAAAATACGTGATCTATTTTTATGCTAGTTGTTAAGCAATGGATGCTAAGTAAAGGATTAGAAATCAAGATTGCAGCTTAGAGACAGTGTGATAATCGAACCAAACAGCTGGAGATCGGGGCCTCGAGCTTGCTTATTCGGGCCCTCGAGGTCGAGTTGGATGACCAACTTAGAGTGATCCAAAGAGGGTTAACACTTTACGAGAGCTATGATGATGGCTCTTTATGATCAATGATAAACAATAAATGAAGAACAATAAATAGAACACAATGAATGTAAGCAATAAATGAAAGTAAAAAACTTAAGAGAATATGTTAGAGAGCAGAGAGAATGTTCTTGTGCATTTAGTATTGAGCAACAGATGTCTACAAAATAACAAGGATTCCCCTTTATATATAAGGGAAACATAGTACAAAATGCATTAATTACAAAGATATGGGGTATGTATAGCCACTTAATGCCCTAATACGGGTCAAAGCTAGACCTTTAGGCTTTGTCAGCCCCAGTCGTGCGCCTAGGGAACTTCCCACTTTTTATCATAGCTGTCGACTTGCACCGTCTCTGATCACGCCCAACTCTAGTCCTAAAAAGGATAAGCTGTCGCTGCAAATATAATCTGGTTTACAAGTCCGGAGTCGAATCTCACAGAGAACTAAGGCTTAGCTACAGTTGTTCACTATCACCAAGAAGACAAGCTTGAATAATTTCTAACTTATAGATATTAAGATTCTTGTGTTTAACTAATTAACTAATAAATTAAAATAATAAATTAAGAACTAAAGTTACTAAGGGTTAGAGACAAGACTAAGGAGGTCTAGAGTTATGATTTTCCCTATTGTCGGAATCCTTCCCGCTACATTTTCTATAAATTCGCCTAAGTATTCTCTATCGATCATGAGCGCTCTGACTGTCGTAACTCTCTTCCAAGTAATTACCACAATTTACTAGACATATTCTCCCGAATTACGCTGGCTGGCATTAAGTACGGCTCACTCGGATCGCACCCAAGGTTTTGTTATCCCTAATCCCAACTTTAAACCCTTCGTATTGATCCCTCCTATAAGTTAGGAGTGATGTTGTTCAACAACTACCTAAATATATACTCTCTCCCGAGTAATACACACTAAATAGACACAGTCGATTGAGAGCTCTTCAACCAACCACAATAATAACGTAATTGAACAAATAGAGAAAATACTACAGCAAATCTATATTAACGTAACAGGAAAATCATCCTCCAATAGGTTCCATCAAAGCCCTAGATAACAAATTAGCTATTCATAATAGTATGCAAAACTACAATACTAGAATTCATAGCCAATAATGAAAAATAAGAAGAAGGAAGTGAAAAACTCGTAGAAGAATTCTCCGCCTTGCTCCCAATGTATTCTTGCCTCCTTAGGTCGAATCCCCTGTCTCCTTAGCCTCCTTAGGTCTAATTTCTGTCAAAAGTATGTCCAACCTCCTCAAAATATCGTTTTTCCATGTATATATACCAAGTAGGGTCGGGCCCAAAAAATTATACCTTCTCCTACGCGAAAAAGGACAAGTTTTCAGGTCTGGACGCTCGCGGTCATGATCCGGGCGCGGTATTTGGCAAGTCTACTATTTCGCGCATGTTTCACCCTGTTTCGTTTGGAATTTGGAAAAACGTAAAACATGAAAGTTGTACCCCTTTGAGTTAGCTTTGCAACCATACATTGTGGAGCCCAAATGGAGTTCTGAACAAAAGTTATGTGTATTTTACTAGACAGTGTGCAATATGCCTACTCGATTCTTCGTTTCGTTGCTCTATCATCTGTTGATCCCCGAATACGATCCCGGCTTAATTCCTTGGGCTTTTACTCAGACTTCAAAGCTCCAAATCACTTGAATTCATTCCATAACATCTACACAGCTCGGAATCACTCCTACAAGGCATAAAACACAAACTTAGTGCAAAACACTAGCGATTAAAGCGCAAACTCAACTAAAGTGCAGTAAATTCGAGTGTAATAATCAACTAAAATATGTAATTATATTCTATCATCAGTCTCGAGGTTGGACATCGATGGCCCCTCGAGGTAAATCTCGACCGTAGTCCCGAGCCTTTGGAGTGCTTGCTTACGAGGCGTTGTAATGGCCGAAAGTCGGACCCTCCGATTTTACCGCATACATATAGTCCCCGCGTTTCTTAAAGTGGAACGATAAGAAACGAATTTGATATCCATATCTTTGAACTTTCCGTGATGATATCATACTTATGACGTAAGCCTTTGTGATAACTGAGGCGTCCCGTCGGTTCATATTTTCAGTGTCATTCAATGTACTGCCGATTCTTATTCTCCAAGGCGATAATATCTCCGTCGATTCGGTTCCCAAAAAATGCACTGATTGCGCCTGCTGATACGTCTTTCAAAGACATTGATGGGGCCGCCGGTTACACTGCCACCCTCTACAAATGGAAGCCTCATGGAATCATTTCTTCACTCAAGCGCCTTACAATATCCTTCTACCTGTTTGTTCTCTTCATCCTCATCCATTGTTATCCCCTATGCTTGAGGCCCGTGGCCTTAAGGTTACATGGTGGCGTTCCCATCAGCCACGTCGTGGCCTTTTTTCAGGGCTTTCCCTTGCCGAGCGAGATTGCATTGACCTGTCGTTGTTGTTATTGTTGTTGTCTCGAGATGATGAAATAGGGATATCAATTTTTTACCACTCAGGAAGATATTCGGACTTTACACCGCTGCTCAGGAGGGCGTTCAAACTTTACTCCGCTGCTCACCTCCCTACTCCGGCCTGGTGTGGCACTTTATCCCCTTTGCTTTCCTCATCCTTTGAGACGCCGTTGGAGAGGGGGCCGAGATCACGCTTCCGGATATATGATTCCCGAGGGGGCGGTGGTCGAAGATAACGCCGCCGAGAATACACCCCTGAGAATAGTTTAGACTCTTGGCTTTCATTGTATGTACACTTTTTTGCTTCTTTGTTTCTTTGTAAGGGCCCCTCGTGGGCTTTGTAATCATGTATAAGGACCCCTCGTGGGCTTTGTAATCATGTTCATTAATGAAAAAGAAGTTTCTTCAATTTGTCTCCGATTTATGCTTTATTTCCCTTTATCTGCACTTGTGAAGAATCTGAATGCGTGATTCTACTGGCCTATACGAGTACCGAGCCCGGGCGTAAGTATTTCTCTAGCTTTTGACTGATTAACACAATTCCCCGTACAAACTGGTGTCGTTCCTTGGACTGAGCTCGGATTGGATTGACAAACTCAGGCCGTCGGGATCCCCGACTTCGAGTTGAATGAGAGTGGGGCTTCGAACTATTAGTACGAAACTTAGCCCTTTAGACCCCGCGTAGACCTCGACGGGGGGATTTTCTCGGGAGTATGAGAATAAAGATAGCCTTTAGGCTTTCGGGAACAGTCCCCGAGCGGGGGTTCGCTCAAGCTCGGGCTACTTGGAAGTTTGCTTTGAACTCAGTGTAGATAGCCTTAAGGCGTAGCAGATGGATCTCGGATGGGGATTACCTGGGTTTAGATAGTACCTCGAAGCCAAGCCCATATGAGTAGGTTTTTAGAACTTATCTTCTTTTGAGAGAGGTCCTCGAGGTCGGGTACCATCTCGAGGCTTAGGATTATGCGGGGGTCTCTGACCCCAAAATGTCGTCTGGCGGCGTCAAGTGTATGGCATGGTTATGAAATGACCGAGGCGATTCTGTTGGCACATTTTCCCAAAGCGAGAAATGTTTCAGCCAATATTTTCAATCGGCCTTTGAGGAAGGCGGATAGTCGCTGTTTTCTCCATATATAGGGTTGCCTTCCCCCTTTTGATGACTATGCTATTCTCGAGTAGTTATCCTCCTTTGTAGAGCTTTCTTTTCTTGTGTCAAGGATTTCACCATTTCGATTCTGAGGGCTTCGCTCGGATTTTCTAGTTTTATCACAGCAATGGCTGCCGCACCAAGGTCCGCTCAGCGTAGAGAGGGGAGTTCCGCCCTTGAAGGCTTTTTGAACCAAAATGCTTGGGGTCATAGGGAGTATGTTTCGAAGTTTATTTCCTTAGTAGGAGAGGAGCATCTTGAGTAAGTGAGGAGACACTGTCGATGGGGGGAGAAGGTAGTACTGCGGGTACTTTCCCCGAGAGAGAGCATTATGGATCATGTTGAGGGGTTTTTGAACGTATACACGTACCCCTTCACACTAGGCCCCCCTGATAGGGTTGTGCTTGATTTCTGTCGGAAATACCGGGTCACCTTGGTGCAGATTCACCCGTCATTTTGGCGGATAGTATTGATGATGAGATACTTTGCAGAGAAAGCAGGGCTTGAATTCACGCTCAGTCATCTTATCAGGCTGTTCCGGCCCTTTCATCATAGAGGTCTCTTAACCTTACGATGCCGATCCACCACACCTTTCGTTGCTGATGATGAAGAATATGGAGATTGGGAGTGGATGAGCCGATTCGTCCGAGTACAGACCGTTGATATTATCCCTGTGGAGTTTCTGCCGTTCCCTGAGGAATGGAATTTTACACGTAAGTGATATAGTTGTGTCTTCGTAGTTTTGCATGTGGCGCAGACAGGTTCCGTTAATGCGCCTTCCTTTCCCTTTTTGTAGCAATTTCATGGACGTCGTGCAAGGTCCCTGACCTGACGGACTGGGCTCGAAAGCTGGCGACTTGCTCGACTTACAACGAGCGTAAGTGGCAAGTTTTGTCAAAGGGTAGATGGGAGGCCAAACACCACGGTACGCGCTGTGTGATTTGCTCCTTTAAGGGAATTTTCTTTTTACACATACTAACCCTATCAACATAGGCATCGGGGAACCCTTCAGGGGGAGACCGTGCCCTCTTGGAGGGGGAGAAGGATCGCCAACTTCTGGGCTATAGAGCGATAATAATAAGCAAAAAGGGCTTTCACAGGATGACGGCGCTTTCAGCAAGACGAGTCCATGCCGGGGGCTCGGCGAGAATGTGTCTTCCCCCCTCGAAGGGATGCTCGAAACCAGGAGCCGCATACGCTGTGCGATCATGTCCCCATCGGGTGGGGTTCTTCCTGGATAGATGGAGCCGGATTAGTAGATTCGCGCTCAACTTTCGAGGAAGCTCAGCGGCTTTATTCTGAGGTGAGTTTTTTGCCGTCCGTGTTGATTTTGTAGTCTTGCAGTTTTTACTCTCTTGTTGAGTTTCTCTTTCATAGGCTTTTGATAAGCTCAAGTCCGAGCTGCTTCGTTGTGAGGCCATGCTGTAAAAAGCCGTGGAAGGGGAGAAGTCCTTAGGCTTCTTTGCGATGAAAGAGAAGACGAGTTGGCACACTTGCGGTGCAAGGCGAGTAGAAGCCTGAACTACGAAGCCTACCTCGAGGAACAGGTACTTATTGCTTTAAATGGGGTGCATATTCCCGTTTCTATTTCTGAGGCTGATGTTTCATGTATTTTAGCTGCAGATGAAGACTGGAGACCTGGAACGCCTTAGGAGTGAAGTTGGTGAAGCCAAACGTGAGTACGATGAGTTAAAGGCTCGAACTGATGCTCATACTATAGCGGAAAAAGGGGCTCTGACTAAAGCTTCCGTCGTCGAGGTTCGACTCCGCTTAGCTCGCGAGAACAGTTTGGTCCAAACAGATATGATTATAGAGCTTGAGTCCGAGCTTTTGAAGGTAAAAGCCAAAGTTGTGGATGCCCGGGCCGAAGCCGTAATGAGCCAAACTAAGGCTGATAAGAAAGTGGCGGTTAATTTGAAGGACGCTTTCAATACTCGAGCTAAGTTGAGAAGGGTTCTCGACCGCGAGAGCAGGAGCTTGGAGTATACCCGATGCAAATCTCGAAGGGAAACCCTCGAAGAGATCAATGTTAGGGGTTTTGACCTCTCGGAAGAGGTAAAACAGGCAAAGGCGGATGAACATGACACTACGTCCCTTCTGTCCGATGCCGAGGATGGTGAGAGGCAAGTCGACGGGCCGTAGTCCTCGAGGGGGGGCGTAGATTAGACCTTTCCTTTTCTGATTTTGTATGTAATGTTCTCAGAGAACTTTGTAAATGAAACTAGTATTCCCTCGCGTACATGTATAAAAGGAACCCACGTATTCTTATTTTTCACCCATTTTTTTGCCTTGATATTTGCCGGTTGTTGTCCGGATGAATTGGTCTTTGGTTTAAAAGGAATCCTTAGATCCATAGTATGGCCCTGGGGCTTATTGGGCTGGCCCGTAGGCTTTTACGCGCTTTGGTCGGCATGACCTTTTAATATAAGCTGGCGTTTGAGATCTTATGCTTTTGTCCTTAGTCATATTTAGTTAACTGTTTTGGGTTCAGTCTTCGAGTCGGGTTTCGACTCGAGCTCATTTGACCCTCAAGTGTTAGAATTTAAAGCTGGCGATAGTGGCTCTTACGCTTTAGGTCGGTACGACCTTTTATGTGAGTTGGCGACAGTGGCTCTTACGCTTTGGGTCGATGCGACCTATAATATGGGCTGGCGACAGTGGATCTTACGCTTTGGTTGATGCGACCTCTAATATAGGCTTTGTTTTTCCCTCGTTAAGAATTTTTGGAATTGTGTTTTCCTGACTCTTCGGCGATTTGATAAAAACCTCGATTGTGAGTCGTTTATATGGCGATGATCGAGCACCTCGGGAGGTTTGGCTCGGTGATTGAGTATCTCGAAGCCTGCAATTAGGAGCTGACGTGGTCGAAGCTCTTTTGTCTATGTCGAGGGTAGCCTGTTTAACCGATTCTTTTCGAAGTATATTCGAAGTAATTGAAGGCCTGTGATTCTATAGCGACGGTCGGGCGTCCCCGAGTCGCGTTAGTTTGGCTGGTACAGCCTTGTGAACCGTAGTTATTGCGTTTGGCCGGAGCCTTTCAGTCCCCGAGTGAAGTAGTTTCGGCGCCTATATCGAGGGTAAGGGTCTTACAAGTTCGATATATAGCCTTAACTTTAAGATCAGGATTATGCCTTTAGTAAGGTCTTACAAGTTTTACATGCCTTTGAGGTCTTACAATTTTGGCTACTTGTACAAGTATGGTTCATGCCTTGCTTGAGGTCTTACAGATATTGTAATTGCCTTATATAGGTCTTATGAGACCGAGCCTGCTCATTTGGGGTCTTATGGCCTCGGATTTTTAATAAGTCGATAAAGACGGCGATTGACGGCATTCCTCGAGTCATCGAGGATTTCTCGGCTCGAGAGCCATTATTTGTAAACTTGGTATTGCCTCATTGAGGGCTTGTGATTTCGGAGTTTCCGACCCAGAGGTCATGTGGCCTTGAGTTTTCGACGCCAGTCCCCGAGTGTTCGGGACGTTTTTGGCTCTGGAGCTGTTTTGTGATCTTGTTGTTGCCTCATTGAAGGCTTACGAGTTTGAAGCTCCGACCCGGGCGTCGCATTGTTTCGATTCGTTGACGCCAGTCCCCGAGTGTTCGGGACGTTTCTGGCTCTAGAGCAGTTTTTGCAAAAAATACCGAGCTTCTTTGAAAAGTGAAGTACTTTTGGAAAGTATTCTTTGATTACTTGGTACAAGTATACATGTCTTGGCTGTTAAGGGATCAGTTATTCTATGCGGGCACGGCTCGTTTGGCCCGGTACATTGTTTTCCAATAGAGACCCTCTTCAGCGCATCTTGGCTTCTCCGAGTAAGCGATCTTCCGGGGGGATGCCCCCTAGAATTCGAGGTTGGTTGCAAGAGAAGCCTTGAATACTTGTTGAGTTTTCCTTAGGTAGCATATAGATGTTGCCACATTAAAAACCTTGCCGGTAAAACCCTTCTTGGGATGAAAACCCGATTGAAGGAAAAGAGTGCAACGCAAGCTTTTGAAACCTAAGGCCTTCGAGTTGGTAAGCGTTTCAGCTGTTTCGATCGGATACCTGCACTTAGGTTAGTGTAAGATGTAATTGACAAAGGGAGGTGATCATACCTTAGTACTGACGATGCTTCAGCCCCCGATATGTTTCGATCATTTGATACGAGGACGCGGTACTGTCCTTTGCTCTGTTCAGTCCTTTGGTTTTTTCGATGTGAAGGTACTGGTATCGGCGCCACGTTGTGTACCGCGAACATTTCTCTTGCCGCATGCTATTCCCGGTAGATGGTTTTTATCCCATCCTTTGTCGGGAACGTCATCATTTGATGAAGGGTTGATGGTACTGCTCTCATGCAGTGTATCCACGGCCTTCCGAGCAAGGCATTATATCTCATGTCTCCTTGGATGACATGGAATTTGTCATTTTGGGTTGTGCCGGCAACGTTGACTGGGAGGGTGATTTCTCCTTTTGTTGTTTCGCTCGCCAGGTTGAATCCGTTGAGGACTCGAGAGGAGGGCACGATTTGGTCAAGCAGCCCGAGCTGATCCACCACCCTCGATCTGATAATGTTGGCCGAGCTACCTGGATCCACAAGTACACGTTTAATTTGAAATGTATTTACAAGGAAAGAGATTACCAGTGCATCGTTGTGAGGTTGAGACAAGGTCTCGATGTCCTCGTTGTTGAATGTGAGAGCATCCTCGGGTACGTAACCCCGAGTTCGCTTTTCTCTGGTGATGGATATTTTTTGTTCTTCCGATCATGGGCTCCTACGGAGCATCGATACTTCCCAAGATCATATGGATGACATGTTGCGGCTCACTTGTTTCATTCTTCTTGGTCGCCTCTCTTTCCCAGAACTGATTTTTGGCCCGGTCGCTGAGGAATTCTCAGAGGTGACCTTTGCTGAGTTGCTGGGCTACTTCTTCTTGGAGCTCATGGCAATCCTCAGTCCAGTGGCTGTGCGTGTTGTGAAACTCACACACTAAGTTACGATTCCTTTGTGAAGGATGTGATTGCACAGGCCTTGGCCACCTAGTGTCTATGATTTTACTGATGGCGAATACGATGTCTGAAACATCGACGTTGATGTTGTATTCTGATAAGCGGGGCGCGTCCGTCGGCCCTGTGTTCCTGTCGAAACCAGCTCTGCTGACAAGTCCCCGAGGATTCTGGCCTCGGTCCATCCTTTGATCATTGAGGGGTATGCCGCGCCTCGGGGCATTTCTCCTGTCTTCAGTGTATGGCTGGTACCTTTCTTTGTTTGGCTTCAGCTCCTTTGCCAGAAGCCTGCTTGGATATACCGAGCCCGAGGGGGCTCCTATTTGATCGTCTTCGACCCTGATCTTTGATTGGTATCGATTTTGGACGTCTGACCAAGTCGCGGCCAGGTATTCGACTAGGTCCTGTTTTAGCTATTTCGAAGCCGCCGAGCTTCGTTCATTCAGACCCTGAGTGAAGGCCTACACTGCCCAGTCGTCGGAGAACGGTGGTAGTTCCATTCGTTTCATTTGAAAGCGAGATACAAACTCTCGCAGCATTTCATTCTCCCTCTGCTTGATCTTGAAGACGTCAGATTTCTTTGTTGCTACTTTGATGGCACCAGCATGTGCCTTTATGAAAGAACCCGCCAGCATGGCAAATGAATCTATCGAGTTTGGGGCCAGGTTGTGATACCACATCATTTCCCCTTTAGAAAGCTTTTCTCCGAACTTCTTCAGTAGGACGGACTCGATATCGTCGTCCTTTAGGTCGTTGCCCTTCACTGCACAAGTGTAAGCAATAACGTGCTCATTGGGGTCTGAGGTTCCATTGTACTTCGGAAGGTCTGGCATTCTGAACTTCTTCGGAATGGGTTTCGGAGCCGCTTCATGTAAGAACGGCTTTTGCACGAACTTCTTTGAATCCACACCTTTCAGGATCGGCGGTGCTCCCGGGATCTGATCGACCCTAGAATTATAGGTCTTGACCTTTTTGTCGTTGGCTTCTATCTTCTTCTTGCCCGACTCGATCCTCTTTGTGACGTCCTCGAGCATCTTTAAGATGGCGGGGTCGACTGCCGACCTATTTTTGCTTGACCTCTATGGTACCTGCTCGGCTAGGGGAGTTGTCCCCGGTGCCACCGTGCTGGGAGTTTTCTGGTGACTTTGCAGTTGAGCGATTGCCAGCTGTTGTGCCTGTAACATTTCAAAAATAACGTGAAGGCTAACCTCTCGTTCTCCCCTAGCTGGGGTTTTTTGTGCTTTTTGTTGATCTTCTTTGTGTATGTGATCGCTTCCAACTCGACACTACACCAAGGTAGGAAGAGCGGGTCGCAATAGCTTTTACCCAAATAGTGGTCGGGATCGATTTCCACAGGGAGCTAGTAGTGGAGTTGGATTTTCTGTCTAGTCTAGAGATGTGTTTGTGCTCCTAATGTTACTTCAAACATTCTTCGTTTTTGATTTTATAACTACTATGATAAAACTAATGATTAACGCTAAATTGTGCTACTAGAATATTACAAAGTTGTATCTAATGGGAAGGAAGGCACTAGGGTCGTGGCATTACCTAGGTGGCTAATTGACGGGTAGATGTTGCTAAGGATAGATTAACATATTTGAGGCTTATGCTATAACCGTTGCACCATTGTACCCACTCTCACACCTCTCGGTAGAGAGACTGATTTTGCCTAATTGACTCTCTCGAGACCAAGTGGGTAGGCCAATAATATGAAGCAACTAGGGTTCAAGTAGGGTGATTACTCTCTCGAGATTTAACCCGTTAATTGGGACTACCATTTCTCATGAGTCCATCCCAATTCCTTGTTGGGTCAATTTTGGGGTCATAAACTCTCTTTCTCAAGAAGAGTCAAACCCACAAAGCTTGAATCAGTGTTTGCAACCACCAATTCTTAAATAAAAACATAAAATCAACCCAAATAACAAACACCCATAATCATCTAACCCTAGATGGCAACACCCATCAATTACTCACACTAGGGTTGAGCCACAACCCTAGCTAATGGGTTTAGCTACTCATGCTTGAAAGAGAAAATGAAGAAATAGATGAAGGACTAAGCATACTAATTAATTACTAAAAAGAAATCACAAGAATCTATCGTAAAATTAAAGCTAAAGTGCCAAAAATGGCTACAAAACCGAGTCTCACGAGCGCATCTGTATTCTAGAGATATCAAATGATCTAAAAATGGTAAAATGTCCTATTTATACTAGGCTGGGAAAACTGGACAAAAATACCCCTGCGGGGTCAGTGCGGGCCGCACAAAAAGGACCGCGGCCGCACTGGCTCTTGGACTTCACATTTATGCTTCTCTGAAGTTGGACTCCGCGGACCGCGTAAAATAGACTGCGGCCACGGAGGGAGTTGGCGCGGTCCGCACAATAACGACCGCGGACCGTATGGCATTGTCTTGGCAAAAATGGTAGCTCTCTGAATCTCTTGACCGCGGACCGCACAAAAGGGTAGTGCGTCCGCGGAGCCCTAATCGCGGACCGCGTAAATGTACCGCGGCCGCGTTGCCCTTGAGCCCAAATTGCCAACTCTCTGAATCTCCTAGTGCGACCGCATGTACGTTTTGTGCGGTCCGCACTAGGCCTTCTTCCCTTATTTTTCTTGGTCTTTGATAGTTGAGCAGGTTTCACTCCTTTTTGAGCCGATCTTTGATATTTCGTCACTTTGTCGATCAAACCTGCAAACAAGCACAACCTATGAGCATTTTGGGACTATTTTGTAGCGATTTATAACCAAAGCACAGGCAAGTAGGGGCACATAACATGTTTAAATCCTAACTTATCAGTATGCTCCTGTTGGTGTGGGAGCTTATTTTGACGTGTTGAGCGTTGCACGAGGCCACGTCCAAGAGAATTGACTCTGGTGCATTCTCAGAGTTTTGTGGTGGCACACCAACACCTGGGACGTCGACACCATTTTCCCCATGGTCTTCAAGGTTGATGTTTTCACATGCGTTCACTGAGTTAGATATTTTGACCTGAAATCAAAGATCATGGACAAGAAAAAGTGTGAAAGATAACTTGCGTTACGTAATTAAACCAGCAAGAAAATAATCACTATTATTTTTAGCCCCAGGTGGGCGCCAAACTGTTTACCGTAAAAATGGTAGTTACAATTAAATTTGATTTTGTGATTCTAAAAATACGTGATCTATTTTTATGATAGTTGTTAAGCAATGGATGCTAAGTAAAGGATTAGAAATCAAGATTGCAGCTTAGAGACATTGTGATAATCGAACCAAACAGCTGGAGATCGGGGCCTCGAGCTTGCTTATTCGGGCCCTCGAGGTCGAGTTGGACGACCGACTTAGAGCGATCGAAAGAGGGTTAACACTTTACGAGAGCTATGATGATGGCTCTTTATGATCAATGATAAGAAACAAATGAAGAACAATAAATAGAACATAACGAATGTAAGCAATAAATGGAAGTAAAAAGCTTAAGAGAATATGTTAGAGAGCAGAGAGAATGTTCTTGTGCATTTAGTATTGAGCAACAGATGTCTGCAAAATGACAAGGATTCCCCTTTATATATGAGGGTAACATAGTACAAAATGCATTAATTACAAAGATATGGGAAAAGTATAGCCACTTAATGCCCTGATATGGGTCAGAGCTAGACCTCTAGGCTTTGTCAGCATCAGTCGTGCGCCTAGGGAACTTCCCACTTTTTATCATAGCTGTCGACTTGCACCGTCTCGAGGTTGGACATCGATGGCCCCTCGAGGTAAATCTCGACCGTAGTCCCGAGCCTTTGGAGAGCTTGCTTACGAGGCGTAGTAATGGCCGAAAATCGGACCCTCCGATTTTACCACATACACTGTGTGCTGGAGTTCCAACATAATATGCTAGAAGTTTATATGCAGGAGCTCCATAATCCAGCATATTATGTTGAAACTTTTCATGTTTCAACAAAACAATGGCTATTTTTCAATGACTTTATAAATGCTGGCTATTTTTCAATTACCAATCTGAAAATTACCTAGCCCTTGCTACTCTATAACCAAGACAAATGTCGGGGATCGTAATTCTCTAAACAGTTCTCCTGGCCCAAAAGATTTTTCTCAGTTTTGGGCCAAACAGGCTGGGCTTAATAGAGATTTGGGGGTGTGCTCTAAAGTCAGCCCTATTTGAACCATATTGAAATGGCATCCAACCAAAAGCCCACTAAAACCATAAGTCGATTAATATAGGGATTTTTTCATTCCTATACACTATTGGAAATTTTATTACCCTAAATATTTATTTTTAGTAAATTACCCTACCTACACAAGTTTTGTTTACAAAATATATACATTCCACCTTAAAAGGCTCCCAATCCATTATTAGTGCCTTCAATTAAGGGATTTAGTTACACCCTTTACCTTTTTTTTTCTCTTCTTCTCTTTCCTTATTTTTCTGATGCACTATACTAATATGTTCCTGATGCTGGACTTCACCAATCATGGTAAAAAATTGCTTTCACTAAAATCTTAAACTGGACTAATACGTTTTATTTCATGAATATGAACTACCTCACAAAATTCTTCGCTAACTAGACTTGTGGGCAATTAGTATTTGTAGAGAAAAAAAAAGATTATTTTTAAAATCGTTGATATTGATATGATGTGCACTAACTAATGCAGTTCAAGAAGAGAACTAAGGCACATTCAGTAAAGGCAAAACCCTAGCCCCCAGAATTATTCAATTCAAGATATTCATATCTAAAGCAATTTTGGGATATTGGCATTGTGGACGAAGGTAGTTCCAATTATTCTATTTCAAGTTTAATTAAAATATTTTATCTCTGCCAGGTTTACTGCTAAGGGTCTTGATCTTAAGGATGTAGTAGTTCTCTCATGCACCTTTAATCTTCTTGAATAAGTAGTATTAATTTCAGATTCAAAGAGTAATTAGCTCTCTGTTTGAGCTCAGAATGTCTAAGGAAGCAACTCCCCAGTTCAAAAATATAAAGAGATCAAACAAATAGTTCACTATTTTCAGCAATTCACGCGTAAAGTGAATCTGCATTGGATTGATGATCCAACCAATTTGTACAGTAGAAGTTTTTCCTAAGGAAAAAATGTTTCTGTGCAAGTCTTTAAAGATATCCAGTTAAATACAACTATAATAACATACAACTTAAATGCAAATTTTATACAAAATTTATACAATATGTCTTTTGTATATTTTGTATCTGATTTACACATAGTAAAAACAAATTTCATACAACTAATTATATATTGTACAATTTATCTACAACTTTCACACATTATTTCTACCCAATTAAATACAACTACAATAACATACAACTTAAATACAAATTTTATACAATATGTCTTTTGTATATTTTGTATCTGATTTGTACATAGTAAAAATAAATTTTATACAACTAATTATATATTATACAACTTATCTATAATTTTCATACATTGTTNTGGAAGCTGTGCTTCTGACATATCATACAAAAAGATGAGTGAAATACAATATTGTTCAACTTTCATACAACAGTTAAATTAATAAAAGAAAAATATATAAACAACAGAATATAATTTTTCTACAATTTTACTACAATTTCGTAAATATAATGTATATCATGTCTTCTTCTTCTTCTTTGAGTTTCAATCCGAAATTTAGCCAAAACCAAGTCTAATCTTCACTAAAACCCCTCAAAATTGAGATATAAACTCCAAACCATATTCCCAATTGTTTGCAACAACACTCAATCCAAACAAATAATGATTTTTGAAAATCCAAATTCGAATTCAAAGCTTCAAAGATTTTTAATGGCTGCCAATGGTGGAACTACTGTTCTATTTTCCTTTGCTTTATATTACTGAAATTAGGGATTGAGAGATAGAGAGAGACGTAGAGAGAATTTCCAATTCTTTGCAAAAACATCCAATTCAAACAAATAATATTTTTTGAAAATCCAAATTCGAATTCAAAGCTCCAAAGCTTTTTAATGGTTGTCAATGGTGGAATCGTGGATGGGTGCAAGATACGTGGGGAGGGGGGTGGGATGTGGAGAGAGAAACGTGGGGGAATGGAAGATACGTGTGACGACACGACCCGTCGTCATGTGAGTTACCGCCCCGTTTCCCCCATGTTATGCTTCTTCATGTTTCATTATCAGTATTTGATGTGTTAGAGTGGGTTTGGAATGGTTTTGATAAGAAATGAGACACTTAGTCTCTTTTAAGAAGGCTTAAGTTCGAAAAGTCAACCGGATGTTGATTTTTGTGTTAGAGGGCTCGGATTTGAATTCCGATGATTTGGTTAGCTTCGGGGGATGATTTGCAACTTAGGAGTGCGATCGAAATTGATTTTGGAGGTTCGGTGTATAATTAGGCTTGAATTGGCGAAGTTAGTATTTTGGCGAATTCCGGTTNATCTATCCTCCATTCTTCAGCTTATAGTCGGCTATCCCCCCAACCTGAGGCTCACCACCCTCATCTCCGCCTGCACTCTCCCCAGATAATGAAGCTGTGGGGGAGGTGGAGTAGTTCCCACTACCGGCTTCAGATTCGTTAGATGAATCAGAAACTACGTTTATCGGCCTCTTGATAGTAGGTGATGCTAGAGGGGTATCAGTTAGGTTCAAGGGGCTGGTTATGTGAGTCGGGATTGAGTTTGAGGAGATGTCTTTGGATGGCACATAATCACTTCCCGAGGAATGAGAAGCAGCCCTATCAGCAGCTTTTGTCAGTTTTCGGGTCATCTTTATGTTCTCTCGAGCTTGGGGAGTGATTTTTGCTACTCTCTTGCCTTTACCCCCTCGGGAGGAACCACCTCTCCCAGGTTGTTGTGATCCCTTGCTGCCTCTTTGTTTAACCATTATCTGCAGACACACACATCTAACATTGTTAGTTTAAGCACAGGCAGTGAAACAGATGTATGAATTAGATTGTAGACAACCAATGTAGGTTGCAGAACACAGTTGCAGAATACAGTTGCAAAACACAGTTGCAGAACACAGCACCGCGGCCCGCACAAAAGAGAGTGCAGCCGCGTTGGAGGCACCGCGGACCGCGCAAAGGCGACCGCGGTCCGCGCTAGACAAAGGCCCAGGATAACAGCTCTCTGAATCTCCCCACCGCGGTCCGCACAAAATGGGGTCGCGGCCGTGGTGGGCCAGTGCGGACCACTTAAAGTGCAATGCGGCCGCGCTGGGCATCAATCAAGTTTCAGAACACAAGCACCGCAGACCGCACATATGTGACCGCGGTCCGCGAAGGGTGCTAAGTTAGGGCACCAACTTAGGGTTTCCAATTTTTGCATTTTTGTTCAAGTGTTCACCCTACGGTGTCCCTACTCAATTTATCCAACCATTATTAAAGCCCACACAGAAACTCAGCACGTAAATTACCCTAAGTTAACAAATGAATGAAAAAAAAAAGCAACGAGAAGAAAGAAGAAGCTAAAAACTACTGGGCAAGCAAATAAAATGAAAACATAAAAGTAATCAATGAGAGATGCATTGAATGTTACCAGATTTTCGAAGAATGTATGCAATTAATCCAAGCAAGCAAGAATTATTGGTCTCAAAAAGGAACGAACGGTAACTTTTAGGCTCTAAGAGCTTAGGGGTCGAAAAGGGTAAAAGGTGACCCGTGGGGTCTATTTATAGACAAACCGTGGGACCCATAATCACCTACCAGCGCGGCCGCACAAAAGCGACCGCGGACCACGCTGGATTTGTTCAAGTGAAGTTTCAGTAGGCAGCCTCTGCGGACCGCACAAAAGTCAGCCACGGAGGCCCACCGCGGACCGCACTAAATGGAATGCGGCCGCGGTGGAAAACTTCAAAGAGTACCACATTAGGACCATGCCAGCGTGGACCGCACAAAGTGCACCGCGGCTGCACTGGCAAACTTCAGAAACTGTTCAATTTGTTCCAACTTGTTTTGCACTGCATAAACACAATCCCTGCAACATCTCACAACCAATTAGCTCAAAAATCCTAAACTACAAGGAAAATCAAATAGAAAGAAAAAGACATGGGTTGCCTCCCAAGAAGCGCCTGATTTAACATCGCGGCACGACGCGGGTTACCATCACATCATTTGAAATGAGCCACAGCCACCACATGACTATCATCAATCTTCCCAAGATAATGCTTGACACGGTGCCCATTCACCCTAAAGACTTCACCATTTTTGTTCTTCAAATCTAGAGCACCAAATGGGGTTACACATACTACTTCAAATTGCCCACTCCACTTCGATTTCAGCTTTCCAGGAAACAACCGTAGACGGGAGTTGAACAAGAGGACCAAATCACCAACCTTGAACTCCTTTCCACGAGCATATTTGTCATGTAAGTACTTCATCTTGTCCTTATACAAGGACGAACTAGAGTATGCATGGAACCGGAATTCATCAAGTTCATTTAGTTGTTCAACACGAAGATTGGTCGCAACATCCCATTCAAGATTAAGCTTCCTCAAGGCCCACATAGCCTTATGCTCCAATTCCACCGGTAGGTGACATGCTTTTCCAAATACCAACCAGTACGGAGACATACCAATTGGGGTCTTGTACGCGGTACGGTAGGCCCATAGAGCATCATCTAAATTTTTGGACCAATCGGTCCGATTTGCATTGACAGTTTTGGACAAGATGCTCTTGATTTCTCTATTTGATACTTCAACTTGGCCACTTGATTGCGGATGGTAAGGCGTAGAGACTTTATGGTTGACACCATACTTGGAGAGCAAGGTATCAAAAGCCCTATTACAAAAATGCAAACCACCATCACTAATGATTGCCCGGGGTGTACCAAACCTTGTGAAGATACTCTTTAAGAAATGCCACTACACTCCTAGCTTCATTGTTGGGCAAGAACACGGCCTCAACCCATTTTGACGCATAATCCACTGCTACTAGAATGTAAGTGTTCCCACACGAGCTAACAAAAGGACCCATTAAATCAATACCCCAAACATCAAAGATATCAACTTCAAGAATCGTGTTAAGAGGCATCTCGTCTTTCTTGGAAATCCCTCTCGCTCGTTGGCATTGATCACATCTCTTTACCAAATCACTAGCATCCTTAAACAAAGTAGGCCAATAGAAACCGCAACTCAAAACCTTTGAAGCCGTCCTCACCCCTCCATGATGGCCACCATAGGTGGAGGAGTGACAAGCCTCCAAAATGCTCAATTGTTCACCTTCCGGCACACACCTTCTAATCACACCATCCGTGCAAATCTTAAACAAGTATGGATCATCCCAATAAAATTCCAAACTATCCCGTTTGACTTTCTTCCTTTGGTTAGAAGAGAGCTCACACGGGACATTCCCAGTTACAATGAAGTTAGCGATATCCGCAAACCATGGCATGTCACACAATGACATGGAAAGAAGTTGCTCGTCAGGGAATGTATCATTTATATCAAGTCCGTCACATAGCCTCCCTTCTTCCTCCAACCGGGACAAATGGTCTGCAACTTGGTTCTCACTTCCCTTCCGGTCCACTATTTCTAAATCAAATTCTTGAAGAAGTAACACCTATCTCATCAATCTCGTCTTGGAATCCTTCTTGGTCATCAAATACCTAAGGGCATCATGGTCCGTGTGCACAATCACCTTGGCCCCCATAAGATATGGTCTAAATTTCTCCATGGCAAATACAATGGCCAATAGCTCCTTCTCCGTCACCGTGTAATTCCGTTTAGCTTCATTCATAGTCTTACTTGCATAATACACGGGATGGAACATTTTGTTAACCCGTTGACCCAACACCGCCCCCACTACAACGTCACTAGCATCACACATTAGTTCAAAGGGTAAACTCCAATTAGGTGCGGTTATGATAGGGGTAGTGGTCAACTTGTGATTTAAAAGTTCAAAAGCCTCCATGCATTTTTCATCAAAAACAAACTTGGCATCTTTCTCTAGCAACTTGCAAAGGGGATTCACAACCTTCGAGAAGTCTTTGATAAACCGCCGGTAGAACCCGGCATGCCCAAGAAAACTCCTCGCCCCTTTGACAGAAGTTGGGGAGGGAGCCTTGAAATCACCTCGATCTTAGCCTTGTCTACCTCAATCCCATGCTAAGAAATCTTGTGACCCAACACTATACCTTCTTCAACCATAAAATGGCATTTTTCCCAATTGAGAACGAGGTTAGTTTCTTCACATCGGGCTAAGACTCTATCCAAATTTACCAAGAATTCTTCAAAGGAGTCACCAACCACACTAAAGTCATCCATAAACACCTCCAATATGTCTTCCACCATGTCGGTGAAAATAGCCATCATGCAATGTTGGAAGGTCGCCGGAGCATTGCATAACCCGAATGGCATCCGGGAGAAAGAAAATGTACCATAGGGGCATGTAAAAGTGGTCTTCTCTTGGTCCTCCGGGGCAATTAAGATTTGATTGTAGCCCGATTACCCATCCAAAAAACAGTAGAACGCTCGCCCCGCAAGGCGATCAAGCATTTGATCGAGGAATGGCAAGGGAAAATGATCCTTGCGGGTCACCTTGTTGAGTTTCCGGTAGTCCATACAAACTCTCCACCCGGTAATGGTTCGAGTGGGAATAAGTTCATTGTTGTCATTGGTCACCACCGTCATCCCTCCTTTCTTTGGCACACATTGGACCGGAGAAGTCCATGAGCTATCATAAATTAGATACACCACACCCGCATCAAGCCACTTGATCGCTTCTTTCTTCACCACCTCTTGCATTGCTTCATTTAGCTTCCTTTGATGTTCTAGGGAAGGCCTTGCATCATCCTCCAAGATAATTTTATGCATGCAAAATGCGGGGCTTATTCCCCGAATGTCTGCCAGAGTCCATCCTATTGCCCTTTTTCGCCTTTGAAGCACCTCCAAAGTGGCCTCAACCTGCAAGTTAGTAAGGCAAGAAGAAAGAATAATTGGAAGAGTTGAATTAGAGCCCAAAAATTCATACCTGAGGTGTGGAGGGACTGGCTTCAACTCCAACACCGGTGGCTCCTCAATTGATGATTTTGTTGGTGGAGTTTTCCGGTTTTTAAGATCCAAAGACAACTTTCTTGGCTCATAGGAATAAGAGCCCATCCCATGTAATGCATTGACACACTCCACTCTGCTTGCATCATCATCGACATCAAGATTTAACAGCACGGCCTCAAGGGGATCCTCCACGTTGATCATGGCACTTGTGTCATCCATAATCACAGTTGTGACTATGTCTACAAATGAGCACACCTCGGTGCTATTGGGCTGCTTCATGGATTTGCAAACATGGAAAACCACATTTTCATCTCCCACTCGGAAAGTTAGATCACCCACTTCAACATCAACTAATGCCTTCCCCGTTCCTAGGAAAGGTCTCCCAAGAATAATCGGGACTTCAAAGTCCACTTCACAATCCAATATGACAAAGTCGGCCGGCAATATGAATTTGTCCACACGGACAAGTACGTCATCAATTATACCCAAAGGCCGCTTCATCGACCGGTCCGCCATTTGAAGTCTCATTGAGGTTGGCCTAGGTTGCCCAATTCCCAAAGTCTTGAAGACTGAATAAGGCATCAAATTAATGCTAGCCCCCAAGTCACAAAGGGCCTTAGCAAACTCGGCACTACCCATAGTGCAAGGGATAGTAAAAGCTCCAGGGTCTTCAAGTTTCGGGGCCATAGAATGCACTATCGCACTGACTTGGTGAGTCATCTTTATTGTTACACAATCCATGGAACGCTTCTTTGTGACCAAATCCTTCATGAACTTTGCATAGCCCGGCATTTGTTCAAGTGCCTCCACCAAAGGCACATTGATTGTAAGGCCTTTCATCATATCTATGAACTTTTTGAATTGAATGTCACTCTTTTGCTTTGCTAACCGCTGAGGATAAGGTGGAGGTGGTCTAGGCAAAGGTGCCTTGGCTTTTGGCACCACCGGCTCCGGCATGTCAATTATGTGCTCCCTAGACGGGTTCACGGCCTCTTGAGTTTCCACCTCGGCCTCATCAATATCTATCCTCACTTCATTGTTCACTATTTGTCTCAACCACATCT
>NW_017674057.1:51596-52531 GCF_001879085.1 Nicotiana attenuata | reverse complement strand
TGTCTAGTCTAGAGATGTGTTTGTGCTCCTAATGTCACTTCAAACATTCTTGGTTTTTGATTTTATAACTACTATGATAAAACTAATGATTAACGCTAAATTATGCTACTAGAATATTGCAAAGTTATATCTAATGGGAAGGAAGGCACTAGGATCGTGGCATTACCTAGGTGGCTAATTGACGGGTAGATGTTGCTAAGGATAGATTGACATATTTGGGGCTTATGTTATAACCGTTGCACCATTGTACCCACTCTCACACCTCTCGGTAGAGAGAGTGATTTTGCCCAATTGACTCTCTCGAGACCAAGTGGGTAGGCCAATAAGATCAAGCAACTAGGGTTCAAGTAGGGTGATTACTCTCTCGAGATTTAACCCGTTAATTGGGACTATCATTTCTCATGAGTCCATCCCAATTCCTTGTTGGGTCAATTTTGGGGTCATAAACTCTCTTTCTCAAGAAGAGTCAAACCCACAAAGCTTGAATCAGTGTTTGCAACCACCAATTTTTAAATAAAAACATAAAATCAACCCAAATAACAAACACCCATAATCAATCTAACCCAAGATGGCAACACCCATCAATTACTCACACTAGGGTTGAGCCACAACCCTAGCTAATGGGTTTAGCTACTCATGCTTGAAAGAGAAAATGAAGAAATAGATGAAGGACTAAGCATACTAATTAATTACTAAAAAGAAATCACAAGAATCTATCGTAAAATTAAAGCTAAAGTGCCAAAAAATGGCTACAAAACCGCGTCTCACGAGTGCTGCTAGGTCTGGAATAAAAACTGCCCTAAAAATGGTAAAATGTTCAATTTATACTAGGCTGGAAAAACTGGACAAAAATACCCCTACGGGGTCAGTGCGGGCCGCACAAATAGGACCGCGGCCGCACTGGCTCTTGGACTTCACATTTCTGCTTCTCTGAA
>NW_017674057.1:0-43819 GCF_001879085.1 Nicotiana attenuata | reverse complement strand
GGGTGTTCTTGAGCGATTTTGAAGAGGAAATTCAAGGACTTCGATCAGGTAAGCATTCTTGGACTTAGAACACAATTTTATCATGCAAAAACATGAAATTTCACTGAAAACTTAAGGAAATAAGGTCAAAAAATGGTGGTTTAGGGCTTGAAACCTAAGAGAACAAAAATGAGAATTTGAAGGGTCGTTTGGACTCGGATTGTGGTAAATTTGATATGTATAGACTCGTGGCGAGACGAGGAATCCGGTGATGTGAATTTTGTAATTTTTAGAGACGTGGGCTCGGGGCTCGGGTTTTGCCAACTTCGTGATTTTCGATGTTTTTCGAGTCTTTTCGATTGGGTTATATTCCCTTAGCATATTGTGACGTATTCGTTGTGGTTTTGGTCAGATTCGACGCGCGAAGAGGTGAATTCGAAAGGCAAGGGCATAGCAAGCTAGGACTTTGGCCGGCTTGAGGTTAGTAATAAATGTAAATGCTGTGTTGAGGGTTTGAAACCCCGAATTTGCACATCGTAGTGCTATGTGAGGTGACTTGCACGCCGGATAACGGGCGTGGGGTAGAGCACCGTCAGGGACTGTGACTTGGTCCGTCCCGCTTAATAAAATTGGTACCTATTTGATTGTAGATTTGTAATATCCTTATAAAAATGGATTAACTGTCATAATCGGGCTTCGTGCCAACTACTTGAATCCTTCAGGGACTATTTTAATGGTTTCCTACCATATTTATAAATATTAAATTCAGTCCTGGTATTTAATACTGTGTTTGAAATCTCAGCCTTTTTCTTAAATTAGAAATTAAGTTAATATTTTTTAAATGAAGTTTGGGCTGAATATTTTTATACTATTGTGTGATTTTTGGACTGGTATGGGATCTGGCTGCACGCCGCAGCAGTATTATAATGATATTGATATGAGGCCAAGGGCCTGTTTGATGCCACGAGATGGCTTATTATTGCGCTTGGGCCGTAAGGGGCCCCTCCCGGAGTCTGCACACCCCCAGTGAGCGCCGTCGACGTTAAATAAATGGAGCGGGCTGCACGGCCGCAGCGGGGTACTGGAGGTACCGGTTTATGTGTTGCATTGCATACTTGATTGCCATTTACTTATTTATCTGTTGTGATATTTCTATAATTGTATTCATTAGTTTATTGAGTTGATATGATTTAGATTGAGCTGCTGTAATTATAGCTTACTTTGTGCCTGTCCAGGATTTCTTACTCTCAACCCTTATTTATGTTTATTACTTTCTGGGTTGGAAGTACTCACAATACTCCCTGCACCTTGTGTGCAGATCCAGGTACACCGCAGGGTGAGTGAGGATTTGTTAGCTGAGCAGCAGGATCTGGGAGTATCGAGGTAGCTGCATGTCGTTCGCAGCCTTGATTTCTCCCATCTATCTTTATCCTTTTATTCGCATTTTCTTTCCTAGACAGATTTGTGATTAGGTGAATATTCTGCTTCTAGAGGCTCATGTTCGTGACACCAGATTCTGTGGGCTGACTAGTATTTTATTTTGGGGTTTTCGAATATTAGAGACTATTTCAGAGATTTCGCACTTAAATTTGGTATTTTATTAGTGAACATTTATTTATCTATCTAGATTAATTGGCTAAGGTTGTGTACATGGTCGGGCTTGCCTAGCAGTGTGTTGGGCGCCATCACGACCGGGGTTGGGTCGTGACAATACATTAGAGTAATTTTAGGACACTAATTATTATCATTAATTCCCTTAAAATGTACATAAATAGTAATGGGTATATAAAATATAATTATAGTAAAACTTGAGTAGGAAGGGTAATATTGTTTCATATAGTGTATAGGAATGTAAAAAATCCATTAATATACGTCGGGACAAATTTTCGGTCAGTTGATAAAAAGATTTATTTGACGTGAAGTTAAAAAAAGGTTTATGAAAACGTAAAATGTGTTAGGCCAAAGTTATAGCTATTTTTAAGGGCTGACAAAGTTTATTACTTGTGAGTCGAAGTTACACCTTCAAATCACCATTTCAACTTAGGAATGAATTACTAATTATTTCAAGTTGAAGTGTAAATCCTTTCTCAAAACTTGTGAAACAAACTTCTACCTTTCAAATAAATAAGGTTATTTGCAACATGAAGTTGTAGAGTAATTTGTAACTGAAGTTGATAAACAAACGGGTAAATGTAATCTTGCGTATGGACCTGTGTGGTAGCTACTATGACATAAGTTGGCGACTTAAGAGAGGTTTAAGTACCTTGGGTCGGTTATCCAGGGGATGGAGAAATCGACGAGGATGTCACACACCGTATAGGGGTGGGGTGGATGAAATGGAGGTTAGCATCTGGAGTCCTGTGTGACAAGAAAGTGCCACCGCTACTCAAAGGTAAGTTTTATAGAGCGGTGGTTAGGCCGGCCATGCATGTTGTATGGGGCTGAGTGTTGGCCAGTTAAGAACTCACATGTCCAGAAGATGAAAGTAGCAGGAATGAGGATGTTGAGAGGGATGTGCGGGTACACTAGGATGGATAAGATTAGGAATGAAGTTATTCGGGAAAAGGTGGGTGTGACTCCCATTGATGACAAGATGCGGGAAACGAGACTCAGATGGTTCGAGCACGTACAGAGGAGAAGCTTGGATGCCCCGGTAAGGAGGTGCGAGCGGTTGGCATTGGTGGGTACGAGGAGAGGTAGAGGGGGCCTAAGAAGTATTGGGGAGAGGTGATCAGGCGGGATATGGCGAGGCTTCAGATCTCCGAGGACATGGCACTCGATAGGAAGCTATGGAGGTCGAGCATTAAGGTTGTAGGTTAGGAGGTAGTTGAGCATATTTAGTCCACCAGTGTGAGACTAGGCTGATAGGATTTAGTATTAGATTGCTAGAGGTTAATGTTGTATTTATACTACTCTTTTCGTTTTCATAGTGTCAGGCCTTATTTACTGGTTATTATTTCTGTTTTTCATTTATTTACTGGTTCTTGTGATGTTTTATTATTTTTATGGTTTTTCGTTGATGGTACTGATGTATTGTCTCTTTTCGTCTTCTTCAACCGAGGTCTATCGGAAACAGCCTCTCTACCCCCTCGGGGTAGAGGTAAGGTCTGCGTACACACTACCCTCCCCAGATCCCACTTGTGGGATCTTACTGGGTTGTTGTTATTGTTGTTGTTGTAGCTAAATATACAAACAAAAAAATATAGATATAAAATATGCATATCTATGTATATATTTATATCTAAGTATACAAAAATATATATTTTGCTGACTATTATTTTTGAGAGCGGCTATACTGTATAATAAAATTCCTTAAAGTGAAACGTTTCTTTTTGCTCAATTAATGGCTAGTTTAGACAAGTAATCGAGAAAAGATACAGACGAAAGGGTGTTGGAAACTTGAACAAAAGTATGCTGAAACAATTACCTTTCTTTTCGTAAAATTTTTAGGGTGGAGGTTGACAACTATGAGGGAGAAAATGGTAGAAGAGAGAATGGCATTTAGCGCCACAGAAATTAAATTAATGTAGGGTGGAGCTGTAAGTATTATTTTGCAACTCTTGTCTCTTCCTTGGATAATTTTACATAAGAAAAAAATATATATACCCTTTTCTCTTCTTTTTCAATAATGTTTTTTGGACATGCAAATAAAGTTACACATTAATAATTGAGAGAAAGAAGCTATGTTTAAGTTATAAAAGTATATTAAATGGTGTGAGTATACTGGAAAAATCGTACGGACTTGATTCAAAACGGATAATATACCACCACATAAAGATTTACATTATCAGGCTTAGACCAACCATGGTTAAAGCAAGGCCGCTATTTGGGGAAAAGGTAGCAAGGGTAAGGGTGATGTTTTTTATCACAGCAGTTTGACCCGAGGACAAGATCAGTCTTTAGCATCTCAATTTGCACTCTCGAAATAAAATTATAGGTGTGATTGTGAATATGAACTGTCATAAAAATATGTAGTATGTTCAATTGAGGGATTGTTATACAAATAACCGGCCAGATTTGATGTTTATTTTTTCTAGTTGGTATACATAAATTATGCAATGATTATATATAATTTTATATATACTAGTATCTATAAACATGCGTTGCACGTTAATAATAGCACATGATGGTTTAAATATTTATTTATATGAAGAAACAATAAAATTTAATTAATGAGATAAATTTTATATATAATAATACAAAAATCATCTAAATACCAAAAAATATTGTTACATTAGCATAATATGTGAATTTGAAATGAAAGGACATTATTAGAACTTACATAAATATCAACTTTTAGTCATGTTAAGTAGATAATTATGTATTGTAGTTTAAATGTATCTAATGTGATGGTATCTTACTGAACACTTCTTTATACACGATGTTGTTGTCTATATTTCCTTCTAATACTTTGGTTGCTCTGCCATAACCAGAATTCTTATTGTTGATATTGATATCTCTGTTGAAAGTGCATCATATAGTTATTCGTGTAAGAAAATATATTATTGTAAAAATAGTCAAATATTTAGGATATTTGTCCTTATGCTTTATTTATTATAACTACAAAACATAAATATACTGAAAATTATTTTCACACAAATTTAAAATGATATTCTTTAGTTTCGGAAGACGAAGTTGAATTCGGGGATAAACACATACTTAGAAGCACATTGACCAGTATCATAAGTTTTGCATGACGTTGTTTTTAAAACTTCTATATACCATATATGTACTATTACATAAGCTATTCAACGCATCTAAATTTTCAGTAGCATGACGGGCATATTTTTTCTTCAAAATCAACCTATATGCAATGAAAATTTTAACTTGGTCTATTATATATATGGTAACACTAACATACGTAAGAAATAATGAACTTGACAACAAACATGTATGGTAGAAGGTCATTTGGTATTAAAGTATTTAAGTATTCTTCTTAGTAGTAATTGTTGGTATCATCTTTTGCTAAGTCAAAACTGAAAAATATTTTGTTTTTACCATAAAACTTAGTAATCAACCTTTTATTTAGTTGATCAACATATTCATTTCTGCTAGCTAAGATAGTTCTTTAATTTCTATCACGTAATTTGTACAAATGGTGTTTTAATCTAATGATAGAAATATTTTCCTTATTAAATGCTCTATTATTACCATCTTTTATTGGATGCTCTTCTTCGTTTTCGACATGAAGCAAGAAGTCACTGAATGTTATATCTGTTCTTACTTTTATATTTCTTGTCATTTGAGACCATACGTATAATTTTGGCATGCTGGCTTTTACAGTTTCTGTTTTCGTCAATTTTGGAACTACTGATAGTACTTGATGGAAATTACCTCCCAAACAATTACTTTTTTCACCAAATGGTTCATCGATATCCAATATATCTCTAAAACTCTGGGCAATGATTTCGATTGTTTGACGCTTAGCCAAAAGCGCTTTATCCTATATTATCACGTTTGCGTTCCTTATAAATTTATCACTATTGCCCTGCTTTGATATATTTGTTATGGTTATTTCAGTTATTTGAAGAGGTATATCAAATCTAAAGTGAATTTTACAATCTCATAATAAAATCGTTGATGGTACACCACTTGTTCTTATTGCTAACAATATCATGTCTCTTGATCTGACATTTGCAAGTAATGCATGACATATAAATATTATTTTGATTCCGCTGGAGGCATCTGCAAAGGATAATTCATATACCAGAGTCTACTTTTTATAATATAGTCTTGAAAGCTTAATCTTTTTCAGGATTTAGCTTTTTGTGCTTCCTCAAACACTTGTATAACCTTCTTAATATTATACGTATCCTTTTTACTTTGTGATCTATTTTTTTAATCTCTAACACTCTTTATATAAATTAAATTTATGTACCCTAAGATATTTTTTTTAACTTAAAAATGATTTTACTCATATGATGAATTTAAAAAATAATTTAATTAGATTCTCTTGCTAAATAATTAATTGAAAGATTTAATTATTTGGGTTTAACATAAAAAAAATTATTTTCTGTTGATTCAGATTCTTAATATTAGTTCAATTCATGTTTGAATATTTATTTGTAATTATAATTTTATCCATCATAAATTTTATTTCCAGAAAGTAAAAAGATCGATATGATATTCCACTTTTAGATCTTTATGTTTGCAAAATCATTAGTGGTATTGACTCTTACCAACCTTTTTCTTTCTCTTTCTCACACATTTATATTCTTAAAAAATTTCTTAGGTGTTCTTTAATAATTGGGTATATGTTTTAATATTACACGAAAAATTAATAATAAAAAATATTATTTGGTAGGAAAGCAGTTTAAATATAATATAATAATATATTATCGTGGAGAATTTTTTTCTCAATTTTAATGCTTTATGTAGTCCGTTTAATATTACTTTTGTTTTTTCTCAGTATTGAATATTATAGAGTGGTAATGTATTACCAATATGGAGGATTCTTATGAAATTGATTTTATTAAACCTTTATATATATTTTTAATAAGAATTCAATAGACAAGATTGTATTAATTTTAAAATCTTAAATATTAAAAATATTAACATAGAAGTTATTATAATCCAAAAAATAGATTATTACATTTATATCTTTTTCCTATGAGTTCTTTTGTTTAATATGTTAAGGCTATTTTAGGAAACTCAATTCAACAATAGAAGTTCTTATTCAAAAAATTAAATCCAAAAAAAGTTATCTTCTGAGCAGCACTGGAGGAAAGAAGGAACTCTTCATATATAGATAGAGAACGCTTCTCAATAGTGGATCGGCGAGAATGAGGTGTGTTTTCGGTGTAGAATGTGGAGAGAGTATGCAGCGATGCGAGCAGATCCGGTGTGTCTGTTCGAGTTTCCAGCGCTTTCTTCAGCTTCCGTGATAGAGCCAATGCCATCACCAGCCACTGTCGATTTCCGCTGCCGGTGATAAGCTATAGATATATTAATTTGTATGTATATGTATAGAGAAAATAATTATACTAATAGGATTCCTAAAGGTAATCATATAAGATTGTAGTATTATGGAATTCCGGTTATGTCCTTTTATTGTGAGTTATAATGCTTAATATTAAAAGGTTATTTTTGTAAACCAACAATCATATAGGATTGTAGTATTATGAAATTCCGGTTATGTCCTTTTATTGTGAGTTATAATGTTTAATATTAAAAGGTTATTTTTGTAAACCAACATTTTATTCATACTTTTATAATAATATAGATGTGTCTCGCACGTATAACCATAAGCACGTCTAAAAACTAACATTAAGTTAAAAAAGAAAATTGAAGACAAAGAAAGATAAATCTTTAATCCATGCGATACACTCACTACTAGAAATTCGGCAAAAACCGACCAACTTTGGTCGGTAAAAAAACCGGCCAAAAACCGACCAAAGTTGGTCGGTTTTTCAAAGTATTTTAATTTTTTTTTTTTTTACGAAACCGACCAACTTTGGTCGGTTTTCTTTGGCGCAAAATGCGGGAAACTATTTTTGAGTTCCGCGAAATTTATTTTTCAAGAAACCGACCAACTTTGGTCGGGTTTTTTAATTAAAATAAATAAAAATTAATATTAAAAAAATCGACCAACTTTGGTCGGTAATTTTATTTTTTAATAAAACCGACCAACTTTGGTCGGTTATTTTCGTGCGAAAATACAATTAAAGAGTATAAATAAAATAAAGACAATCTTAAAACAAAATGCACCAATGGTCTAGTGGTAGAATAGTATCCTGTCACAGTACACACCCCGGTTCGATTCCTAGACATTGAATCTTTTGATTACATAATTAAAATACCGACCAACTTTGGTCGGTTTTTTTTTTTTTTTGCAATATTTTTTTTAATTTAATTTACCGACCAACGTTGGTCGGTATATTAAAACGACCATCAAAATACCGTCCAAGCGTATTTGGTCGCGTTTGTTAGTAATCTGTATTTGTAAAACAATTCTGGAGAAAATAAAATAACATAAACAGAAATGTAAACGAAATAACAAAAACCAATTCGAGCCCACTGAATTCACAGTGTTTCCTTAAGGAATTTAATCCCCTCCTAGTGCCCAAGGTTATGGATTATTTCCTCCCAGGATAGGACGAATTACACACTGGTGTAGTGGTACTTCAAACCCCAGTGTTTCAGCGAACACAGAGTCCGGTAGAAAATCACACTTACTGTTGCTTTATTTGAAGTTAAAATATGCAGAAGAAAGGAGAACAACTCAGAAAATTCGTATGGAAATTCTGAGCAGAATAGTCTTGTATTTGTAGCCAAAGTTGGGCTGAAATCTGAAGAGGTGCAACTCTTCAAAATGGTTGTTTATGCAAAACGGCCACAACATAAATGCCATAACATAAATGGCTATTTAGCCAACAATAAAGAGGGAAAATAAAGAGGGAAAAATGAAGAGGGTAGTTTTATTTTCAGTTACACAACTGAAAAACGGATTGGATTTAATATTAATATTTATTTTAATATTAATATTCTGTTATTAAAACAAATATTTAATAACATTTCTGTTAATATTTTACTATTAACAAATAAATTTGGTCCAAAAAATTCATCAATCAATCGTTTGACCGAAGCCGAAGCCGAAGCCGAGCCGAGCGAGCGACGACGACGACGGCGCGAGGCTTGCCTTCTTCTCAACTCTTTAAGAGCTAGAAGAAGAGCAATTGCTTATATACCCATAAAAAAACCTCTTCCTCTTCCAATATGGGACAATGTCCCTTTGCCAAGGGGGGAAACTTAAAATTTTTATTTCCCTCCATTTCCCATTCACCCTATTTTAAGTATATCATATACTTAAAATCCCAACAATCCCCCACATGAATGGGGAATGGCTATATCACAGAAATATGCATGAAAAATCGTGTGATTCGCAAGCAAGGATTAATTGCATCTGGATAGGTAGGTTTTCCTTTGAACTTTCCGTAGTGAACTTATGTCGGATATACTCGGTCAATCAGTAGATTTGATATCTTTGAACCGTCAAACTTTGGTGTATACCTAGACAACCATAAGTCACACAACCAACCCTTAACCGTCTTTGGTTCTCATTGTTGTGTTCGTTCAGCCATGAACACCGCCTGGTTTCATAAGTGCGTAGAGAACTGGCCTTACAAAGTTCTACTTGAAGCGGCTAACACTTCACACTTACATAGGTGATTCCTAAACGTGTCATCCCGTAGATACACTATTTGATATACCCCGTATCAAATTTAGAAATCATTAAAAAGCCTTAATGCTTTATCCTTAGTACTAAACATTGTCTCATCACGAGAATGAACCAAAGTTTAGTTGACAATGTTGAACCGTCATTAATGACTTTGTTTGATCTCCTTGAACCTAGATCATGGGATCTCCAGTCTTCTAGGTAGAGTTACCGCCACTATGACTTGTTCTCGGTCACAGTCCCATTCCCCTTGATGATTTCTCAACTACCTCTCTAGTTATGCCTTTTGTAAGTGGATCCGACACATTATTACTTGACTTTACATAATCAATCGTGATAATTCCTCTAGAGAGTAATTGCCTAACGGTTTTATGTCTTCGTCGTATATGACGAGATTTACCGTTCTACATAACACTCTCAGTCCTTCCAATTGCCGCTTGACTATCGCAATGTATGCATATTGGTGCCAGCGGTTTGGGCCAAAATGGAATATCTTCCAAGAAATTCCGGAGTCATTCGGCTTCTTCACCGCCTTTATCTAAGGCTATGAATTCAGCCTCCATTGTAGAGCGGGCAATACAAGTTTGTTTGGACGACTTCCAGGATACCGCTCCTCCACCAATAGTGAATACATATCCACTTGTGAACTTGGAATCAGTTGATCCGGTGATCCAATTTGCATCACACTATCCCTCAATGACCGCAGGATATTTACTATAGTGCAAAGCAAAGTCCTGGGTATGTACTAAATACATCAAAACTCGTTTCATGGCCATCCAATGAGATTGACTTGGATTGCTCGTATATCGACTCAATTTACTTATAGCACAAGCTATATCTGGTCATGTACAATTCATGATGTACATTAAGCAACCCAACACACGAGCATAATCCAATTGTGATATGCTTTGGCCTTTGTTCTTTGCTAATGCAAGATTCACGTCATTTGGAGTCTTTGCAACTTTAAAGCTCAAGCGCTTGAATTTTTCAAGTATTGTCTTAATATAATGAGATTGTGACAATGCCAGACCTTGAGAAGTCTTATGGATCTTAATTCCCCGAATTAAATCACCAACTCCCAAGTCTTTCATATCAAACTTGCCAGTTAGCATGCGCTTAGTCGCATTTATGTTGGCAATGTCATTACTCATTATCAGCATATCATCCACATATAAGCAAACAATGACTATGTGATTTGGAACATTTTTAATGTACACACATTTATCACATTCATTTATTTTAAAACCATTTGACAACATTGTTTGGTCAAATTTCGCATGACAAGTTTATATACTTTCTTTTCTTTACCTGGAACACAAACCCTTCAGGTTGTTCTATGTAAATTTCTTCCTCCAACTCTCCATTTAAGAAGGTTGTCTTAACATCCATTTGATGAATTTCAAGACCATAAACTGCAGCTAACGCTGCTAACGTTCATATGGACGTAATTCTTGTAACTGGAGAGTATGCTTCGAAGCCGAAGCCGAAGCCGAGCCGAGCGACGACGACGACGGCGCGAGGCTTGCTTTCTTCTCAATCTTTAAGAGCTAGAAGAAGAGCAATTGCTTATATACCCATAAAAAACCTCTTCCTCTTCCAATATGGGACAATGTCCCTTTGCCAACGGGGGAAACTTAAAATTTTCATTTCCCTCCATTTCCCATTCATCCTATTTTAAGTATATCATATACTTAAAATCCCAACAACGTTTTGGTCGGTAATTGGCCATAACCGACCATATTGGTCGATTTTTTTGGTCGATATTTACCGGATTTCTAATACTGACTTTATAACAATCTCATTAAAAACTCAAAACTGAACTTTGATCGACATATGAATACGTTAATAGTGCTAAACCTCAAGAGCAAAAGCTTAATCATATTTACTTGATGTGGCAGTGATTCTCTGGCTGCAATCATTATAATTTGCTATAGCTTAACAAAGTTGTAAGTACCGTTTTTCCGTAGGAAAAGTGCGTACCACGAGAAAACGCATGTGACAAATAAATTATATAATTCGTTTATGTAGAGTGTTAATAGCATAATAGGTGACCAACAAGGGTTGTGGTGTCTCGAGTTCGAGCCCTGGGTATGGAGTCACCTTTGTTAGGGAGCACTTTAACCCCCCAAAATAGTATAATAGGTGGCTTAAAGTATTCTTGTTCGTATAAAGTTAGTATGTCTTTACACAATATATATCAAGTAATGGGAAAGCTAGAAGTTCATTCATTGGTACTAAAAAGTACGATGGTTCAACTGGATATAGTTTTTAAATCAAATATATATACTGAATCATAGTTAATTATAGGCGAAATACGTAAACGACCCGTTTAAATTGTCCACAACGATTACATGAACACCTTAACCGGCCCCATTATCAATTAGACACCTCTTCTCCGACTGAAGTACGATCTCGTAGACACTCGAGCCCAAAAGACCACAAGCGTGAAATACAATCGCGCTGATGTGGAAAAAGAACGAATTATAAATTAACACGTGTATTTTTAAAAAGAAAGAAAAAACAATCACCCCCCTCCCTTCCCTTCTTCTTCTTTCTTTCTTCCAAGCTTTCCCAAACCCACTGATCCAATTCTTTCCCTTCCTTCCCTTTTTTCGCTTCTCCTCAGTCGGATTCCATAGCACAAATATAATGGACTTAGTTGTTCCACTCTAAATCTGAAGACAAATGCTATTTACATAAAAAATATCGGATGTTAACTACCTCTCTCCATTCATCTATTTCTTCCCTAAAAGTTCTTCTTTTGGAAATCCAAAGCAGTAAAGACCCACCAAAAAATTATGGGATTTTGGGTCTTATTCTTTATTATCCATGAGTATTAGAATATCTACCAGTAGCTCTTCTCCTGGAAACCCAATTGTTTTTTTCAACAAGAATATTTACGATAGGTGATTTTCCAAAAAGTCTATGCTTATGTTATGTTTTTTTTTTCCAATTATTATAATTTGGAAGAAACTCTTTATTCTTGTTGTTTTCCATGGAAAGTGAAAAATCTAAAGAAGGAAAAATGTGAAGATGAAGGTAAGTGGGTTCCACATGAAATAAGGTTAATTTTAAAAAAGAAAAAGAAAAACCTTATTTTTGAGGATTTCAGGCACCCAAAAGTGAATATAAAGCACACACTTTGCCATATGAGCGTCAGGGGTTCACGAGGTCGCACTTTAATCGGAGAAGAGGTGTCTAATTGATAATGGGGTCAGTTGAGGTGTTCATGTGATCGTTTGGGACAACTTAAATGGACTATTTATGTATTTCGCCTTAATTATAATACCATAAATAATAATAATTTTGAGGATTAATTATAGTTATATTTAATTCCAACATGAAATAAACTTACGGAGCGTAAAAAAAGTCTCAAGATCTCACGTTTGGATATTTGTAATTTTATAATTAAATATACACAACTTCTTTAGAGAATCTTTTTTCTTGAAGAAGTGTCTTGAATAATTTTAATATATATGTGCATGATGTAAAGGCTAATTTTAAGGAATTCAATGAGGCAACAAATTACCTTTCATATAGTGGTGAGATGTGATTGAACGTATTCTTGTTCTTATAGAATTGGTATAAGTTGGAACTTCGGAATAGGTAGAGATTAACGTGGGAGAAGTTTAAATTTGATTAATATTAGGAACTCATGCAAATTCGAATTAGCTAAAGTTTTAAATATTGTAATTTTATCCAATATGAAATTATTTTGTAAAGAAACAATTTAGCTTTTTAAGGACATAAAAGTCTATCAATATTTCAAGGATATTTCCGTCATCCATCATTTAGCATGGAACATTCGTGCTTTTATAATAATAACTAGTCTTAGTGTACGCGCATTGCGCATGTCATTTGTATTAGTGAGAACAAACTTTTAAAAATAACATAAATATTATTCGGAAGATGTGTTTGCGTTATAATATAAACAAAAATTTACATGTTCTAAATTGATAATTGTGTTACTGATATCCAAGGGTTTGATCCACTCTAGTAATTCTTCTTTTAATTTGTTCTAGTACTTGCTTCATCGTAAAAAAGTATCGATAGAAATAACATTTGATTGAAATGTGAAAAAGTCGTTCAACTTTACATGAGCACTTAGATAGATATCTTGCATATATATTTTCTATTAGTTATAACAAAATTTGTGTATGATAATTTACAACAATTGAAAATCCTTTTCCCACATTTTACTCATGTTATGAGAGTGTTAAAATTTGCTTGAAACTTTTACATTTTATTAATACAGAAAAGGCTCTGAAACCTAAAGAAGTACAAAGTGTTTAAAACTTCCCTAATATAAATTTGCAAAGAATTAATTGGTAAAAAGTTTATTAACAACAAAAAAAGACTCCCAAACCTAAAAGAAATACAAGGTGATTGGCGGTGTTAATTTGTAATGCAAAAGCTGAAATTTAAAGTGATAAATTTAAAGCTGATTTTAAATTCTAAAATGTTAGTCAAAGTATTAAATAAGTGTGTATATATTATTTTTAAACAAAAGCTAGATGTGTGAGAAAAAAGTATTAGAAATGTACGTACTTAGCATAATTGTCCAAAAGAATAGGGAGAAGTGGAGAAACAGAAAAGTAACCAATTTCCTTTTTCATCTAGAGAAATTCATTTTCTTTCATCTAAATTCCTTTATTATTAATAATCATTATTGAAACATATAAACTTAGTGTAAAACGTGAAAAACTCAAAGATACATAGGCATTAAATGTTTATTCCTAAACATTAGGAGAAGGAATGGATAGAAGTCCTAAATATTAGGGAGATAATTAAATATCTGTTTTTAATCATAAGGGAAATAATTAAATGATTATTTTGTCTAGTGTGAAATCAGTTTCTAAAGGATAAAAAAGACGAACAATATTTCGCTAAGAGTCTTCGTGCTTTTAATATAGTAATATAGATAAATGTTGGCCTCTCATGCCGTTTACGTTCGACCTATATTATGCTCTTTGTTATTTTTTAGTAAACGATATTAATGTTTAAATTATTCTTCGTGTTAACTTATAGCACGAGATTTAAAAGTAATATGAAGGTTATAATTATGCTACATAATTCAAAAATTATATAAGGTAAAGCTTTAATGATTTAATGTCCTAAAAATTAGGACTCATTCACATATATTGGATATATAAGGAAAGATTTAATAATCAAAATTTTAGTTGAATTCAAAGTACTAAATATTAGGAAAATAGTGAAAGAACTATTTTGTCCAATGTGAAATCAAATTTTAAAGGGTAAAAACGGCGAACGACATTTCGCTAAGGGTATTCGTGCTTTTAATATAGTATAGTATAGTATATATATATATATATATATATGTCTTATTCTCCAACAGCTCTCTACCAAACCTGAAGAGCCCAAACCAACTGTAGTTAAAGCAGTTGAACAAGAAGTTTTTTGCAATCATCTCTCCAGAATTTTCATAAGAAAATGGCATATGAGAGTCATCCTAATTGTCAATAAGTCTTTTACCTTGGATATCATTGCCTTATTTGATACAGGTGCAGATCTGAACTGCATACAAGAAGGGCTCATTCCAACCAATATATNTATATATATATATATATATATATATATATATATATATATATATATATATATATATATTGGGTTAATCCTTCTTCAATAATTTAACTCCAATTTGTACCCATATATATTCCCCGAGTTCTTTGTTGGTTAAAAATGGTCTTACAAATTCCAGAAATGTTTTCACGATTCAACTAAAGATCTGTTGATTACCAAATGTCTTACAACTTACAAATTTTTTTTCCAACTAATATGACTGGCAATTCACATCCTTTAAAGATAATTGTTAATTCTTGAATCCAGCTAACGGCGTTAATTTTATGGCTGACCACTTATTGAGAACACTCGAATTAACGGCGTTAAATCACTCTGCTTCATTTGTTTGGTAGTATTTTTTACTTAAAAGTTGATTTTACTAATTTTTGGAGTTAAAATCGGTCTCATTCGGTTCATCTTTATTAAATAAAAAATTTAGTCATTCAAATAAAAAGTGCACCAAAATACTAGGAAAAGATACAAAATTGGCCGATAAGTCGAAACTAGTTTCATTCTCTAATTAAAAAGTGTATAAAAAATGTATATAATACACACATATACATAAAATATTATATTTTATTAGCTATTTAAAGCGGTTAAAAATATATATTTCTCAAATACTACAGTGTGAGTTTAATTTTCCGCATATTAAAATACTTGTTAAATCACTTAACTTATTATTTGCAATTTGGAAAACAGAAAACAACAAAAGTTTGGAACAAGGAGCATAGAAATGCTTCCGCGGATAAAATTGGTTTCTAAGTCTCTAAGGTGACAGCAGCATAAGAGTCGTGAATCAGTTTAAAATTAACAGTTTCTGTCTTGATTATAAGTTCAAATAAATAAAGATAGTTTATACACACTTGACAACGAAATTTTTTGTATACTATTAGTCTATTAATGTATGTTAATTGTTGTAGCTTATAATCTGTTTTATATATTTCAGTTATTATTTTTTTTATGACCAATTATCTATAATTATTTTTGAAGTAACCTGATAAGTATATAAAAAAACTAAACTCTAAATATATTTAGTACTTCAACTTTCAACTGAGCGAGCATCAGTCTTGTTTTTTTTCTTTGATCTTTTCTTTCTCGGAGCTCTCTTTACCTTTTTCAACAACCTTGTTGAATATTACAGATTATGGATCCTTCTGTTGACTGATTAGAAACCTCATCACCTAGTCATATTAATGCTACTACGTTGCCCATTCATAATTTCATATACTAACAAGTTATAAATGCTGTCTAAATATGCAGAGAGTCCCCTTCAGATCAATATAACTTTCAACAATTTCAGCTTCGTAGTATAGAAAAGATAACATTATCCTTGAGAGATCAATTGACAGTTGCTACTTTTTAAATGTTAAATACTAACTGACCTACATCAACCAACAAATTCAAGCTAGATTATTCGTGTGTTTCGAAAGGTGTTACTCCTGCTATTCGTTTGTCGGCATCATTTCCGTTCTTTGCTTTAAAAAATACAGACAACTTGAAGGTTGTTGTCGATCAAGTCTACGTCAGTTTCAATACATAATCTTCATAAGATTATCCTAAGTCTTGTCATTGTTGTTGCTATTGCTTTCCCCTTATTTTAATTGATATCAGTGACTTGTAGTTGTCAGTGGGAGTTTCCTTATTCATTTTTCGCAAGTATTTTAGTTTAGTCAAATTTTGGATTTGACACCTGGTGAAATTGGTAGTCATTGCAAACAATTCAAATGGATAATAACCGTGACAGTCTTTTCAAGTTTTCAAACTTTTCGCCAATCTCACAAAAATCCCTAGTTGACATGCATTTTGTCGTTGCTCGCCTAAATACTTTCAGATTCTTGAGCAATATCAAAAGGAACAAAATACCCCACCTTGTATAAACTAATCTCGAATGCTTACCTTAACCAGGGCAAGTTGGCAAGTTTGTGTCTTGAACTGTTTCTGATCGAATTGAGACCAGTTTTACGTCCAAAGTTCAGTATCATTTTCTATTTTCCTTTCGTTGCAAATAGAAGAGGTTTAGCTTGGAACCAATCGCACACCGACTACGAGATGTTAGACTAAGCTGCGTTTCTTATATTGTTGGGAGACAGACAATGAACTGGCACTTGGATCCGGGGAAAAGGAGCAGAGGAAAGGACACAAGGAAACAGAAAGTTAACGGATAAAAATATAAAAACAACAAAAAAGCAAAGCAAACACATTTAATTGTGCTAAAATTGGCCATTAACAAAAAAGTACATTAACCACTTAATTCGTTCTGATATACAAATCCACTGCGATTCGCATTTACTACTGCAAAATCTTCTTATTTCTGCAAGCTTAATAAATATACTTCCGCAGAAATAGTCCCTACAAAGCCAGCCACTGGACGTCATCATAGCTCTTCTTTCCAGATTGCACTACTGTCCAAATCCTAGAGGTGCCTGCCTTCTGATCATCGTCATAGAAGGCCAGCATACCATACACAAACTATACACCAAACAAGCAGATGCCCTAAATTAAACCACATGGTCAGGTGCCTTTTACTACAAAACATAATCAAGGTAGTGGTGGCAACGTTTACGGTTGAACTCCAACAAGCTTCCATAGGTTCGGTCTGCCACTCCAATAAAGAGAGCTTCAGTATCGGGGCTGAAGGATATCCCAGCAATCTCGCCAAACAAATCAATCTCTTGACAGGCACCATAATCAGACTGTGTATCAAAAATGTGGACAAAATCAGCTGGCTCAGCCATGGCCATGAAACGTCCATCTGACGTGAACTTGATTGCACGGATGGCACCCATCCTTCCCTTGAGCACTGCTATAGACTGTGATGTGTTCCTTATATCCCACAATCTGCAAGTTGTGTCTTGGTTACCAGTAGCCAAAATTGTTCCATTCGGGTGCCAAGCTGATGCAAATGAATAATCTAGGTGACCTTTTAGGTTGCTGACAACCTGAAGCATCAGGCAAAGGTCAATACATGAGCAACTAATCGTAGGGTTAAAAGGTTAACACCCCCTCATTTAAAAGATATAGATGAGACCAACCTTCCCGCTTTGAGCATCAGCAATTAGACATTCTGGACTATCACCAAGGACAGCAAGTAGTTTACCATCTGGGCTAACAGAGGTGTTCTGCAATGAAATAGAGATTTGTGAGTAGAGAGCCAATGAGAATTGTCAAAGTTGTGATACTACTTCATAAGAGGAAATTTAAAACCCTGCTACTCACATTAACAGACCAAGGGAATGTATAACGACTGGTGCAAGCGAAGCTTTTTGCATCGAAAACTCTGACTTGCTGATCATTATTAGCAGTGATTACCCTCATCGAGCCACTGCAAAGAACCATATAAGCATCGGTACGACAGTCCCCACAACGAATTCAAGAAAAGCTACAGAAAGACAAATTTCAGGGACTTACGTCGGACTATAACAAATATCCACAGCATTAGTTATGGCATTCTCTTCGTTGCTTATTTTTGTACTGAATGCAACTTCAGGATGGTGTAGATACTGCACGAGTTAAAATCATATCAGTATCCATTACTTCAGGAAGAATACAAATCTGTTCAGACAGTATATTGTCATCTTACCTTACAGATAAGCTCCCCTTGGAAACCACCAGCAGCCATTAAACCATCTCTGACTGCCAAAGTGCTGATTTGCACTCGAGAAAGTGTTTGAGACACTGATCCAGGGTATTTCTGAACAAACCAAAGAGTTAATTCTTGACTACCAAAAGTCATTTAAGCATATAATGATAAACAATTCAAAAAGCATTACTAACCATAGTGGGCACCAACGGCTTAGCAACATTTAGCACTTCTTTTCCCCTCCTGAGAAGTGAGGACCAGTGCATCACGGAGTAGTTTTGCATCAGATACACATCATGTTTTGATGTAGACCATAAGAGATTCCTCAACTGAAACAAAAATATAAACTGGTTGATACTCTAATCAATGGACAGCATACAAGCTTCTAGTGGGGCAAACACTGACATCACATAATATAAAAATATCCAATAAAGCAAAAACAACTTCAGAATGCTGTCACTTGTTAAAAGAAAAAACTTATTATGCAGCTTAAGAAAAACAAAGTATCATTTCTGCACAGCAGTACTTGATTACGACATCTGAACCTAAGTTTTACTTGGATGACATCAGAAGGTAGGCATGCAGTCATGTACAGTTCAAGTTCTCAATAACAGTCTCAACCATATGGCTAGCTGAAGAGCGAAGTATCTAATTTGGAATAAATAACCTACACAAAACAATGCAGAATCGACCACAAAATTCAATCGCCCCCCTCTCCCCTTCGCTGGATCAGGCTCCAGAAGAACAAAGAAAATAGAAGAGAACAACATATGAAAGCCCTAAAAACAAAGTTAAGTCGAAAGTCAGCATATAGTTAGTCCTAAATATTAGTGGTCAATGACGCATAAGCTAGCGACTGAACAGCTGCTAGCCTGCTACAACTGAACAATCTACCGCTCATAGATACACATATCATCTGTGATAGAGCTGGTTTATTAGAAAGCAAGTCAGGCAAGCAAACGAATAGTAATTCTCTCCTCATACTATAAATCGAAACAGCGAAGAAACCCAGATAAGTCAGGAACTGCCAACTGTAACAATGACGGGAGCAAAAATGATGCAGCAAAAGAAGCATGCCAGAGAGACTCGAAAGAGATGCCTCACCACAATCTAGAACAGATGTAAAGAAAAGATGATGGGTGAGCAAGCTACACTATGCCTCGGTAATTGTCCATATTAAAAAGCAACACAACTCAAATAGAGCATGATTTCTAAAGACATCAATGGAATCAAATAGCTTAATAGATAGATTGCGAAGGCATGTGCCAAGTGCTTTAGAAAGGACCAACAAGAATAGGAAAGAGAGGAAAACTCTTGGGAGCAGTAAATAAGCAACTGAGCCCAAAGTTCACAAGTGATATTAACGGCAGAACACCACATAACAAAGACAATAAATCAGCAACTAGGCTCCCAAGTTCAAAATGTGGTTCATCAAGGCAGAAAACCACACAATAATGCCACTGAAATTTTTTAAATGAGTTCATGAACTCTCAAATGAATGACACACACACAACTCAATGTCAAACTTCCCAACATGTACACTGCAAAACTAAGAAATGCAGTTGTCAGAAAGTTCATAGGACAGCCCAACGGAATATCACAAATCAGTTAAATCTTTTTTCCCTAGTGGAAACAGATACTGGCTGCAGATGGCAGCTACAAGAGAAGATGTACCAAAGAAATCAGATAATGATCAAAACTGTGCAATAGTTGTGATACATCAGATTGAAATTTACACCCCTCTGTGTAAGTACTTAAAGAGCCTGGTGCAGAATCCATCTCCAACAAACAAAAAGAAGAGAAAATGCAACCCTCTTAAACGGAAGAGAGAACCATAAACAAGATAATGAGAACTCGTGTATGCATTTAATAGAGATATCACATGAAACAATACGTAAGGAGACATTTTTGCACATTCACGCATCTAAATGATTCAGATGATGAAGCAGCACAAATATTTTAATAACTTATTGCTGCCATTAAGAGGTTAGCCAAAAATAAACAGAAGAATGACCAAAAAGGCCTCTTAAATTCTCAGATATTCCCTATCATACCATATGGAAAACGCTCGCCCCAGCTGCTCAACATAATAACCGCTATCCTGCTTTTAAGGCTGAAATACATACACAATTGCAATGCCCACATGATATTGGTTAATTAACTTAATTGGAAAAATACAATTCAAGCAAACAACATTGACAACAAGAATTAAAACTTAACCACTCAACATAATGACTAGCAAAAATGTTCATCAACTAAATATCTTCTAAAGTGATAGCCGAGAAGTAGGCAATGATCACTGGGCTCTAACTAGGAAGGCATGAACCATGCATGGAAGGCAACAGAGCTAGTTAGTGACCAACTGAAAATGCAGGACCATGGAAATAAAAAGATGAAAAGAAATAAAATCAAGCAATTCTATAGAGGGACACACAAACCGAAAAGGGGAATTTGGAAATTTCAATCATCAGCTCAATTTTACTGTTTGACACTGTAGAACTAAATGACGTGTGCTCTGTTATTACTTTGTCGCACGAACTCTCAATCACATAGAGGCTAGAATGGAACACAACATGCAACTTGGCCTAAGAACTACATTCTATGTCCGCAACAAATTACAAACCCACCAAAAGCAAGTTCAGTCCTCACCACTGAGCTTCCATATCAAAACCCTGCCTCAAAATACATTCAGCTGATTCATGATGAAATATTCAAGAGTGAAGCGCCAAACAAGGATCTTGTACTATTACAAAATTTTATGAGATACACTTCCTTAAGTGTTTACAATCTGCACAACAAGGATATTGTGAATACAACTCCCGGATCAAAACTCGATCCAGGCACAACAGAACTGCTTATACTGAAAAGAAAATTAAGAAAATCTAAATTCTGAAAATCAGAAAGATTGGCCCCTACATAAATCTTGTAGCTTCCACATGCAGATAGCCAGAATATTGTGGAAGCAACAAAATTAAACTGGAAACACCCAAAGTTCAGGATAGTGTTTTGGTGTTCTAACCAGAAGAGGAAAAAGAAAGCTGCAAGAAAAATTGGCAAGTTAACACTAAATTTAAATCAGAAGCAAGTTCACCAGCTTGGAGGCCATAAGAAGCATCAAACATACTGGCCCCGATGACATATTATTCCAGAAACTGTCCCAGAAAGCTGTCCAAGATGCATTAGAGGTACATAAAAGTTAATGTTTTGAGTAATTCCACATCAAGCATCACACTCACCAAATTCTTCGACAATGGTACGAACTCCATACCTCTGAAGAATGAGAGGTCAAGCTTACAGCTTAAAGGTTTAAATTAAAACATCCTTAACATTAGAGGAGCATAGCACCTGCAGAGGTACGGTTATTGCATGGAAAGAAGAAAAAGGTGATAGGGATCATCAACCTAAGGCTCACACAATGAAAAGACTCAAAATGACCAAATCCTATTGTTAACTCTAAATTCACGCTAAGATTAGAGTAAAATTATACAAACTACAGAAGAGCTAAAAAAGGAAGAGGAAAAAATAACATGAAAGGCCAGAATGAAGAAAGGCGGCCATGGAGTCGTTTGCCATGCTTAATTGAATTATGCAAAATGGGACAACAGAGACTAAATCAAAACACTAAGACTACAGGGGAAGCAGACCAATCAACTGGTTTCTGCATCAAGGTTAACCAATGATTTATACAAACAAAAAGACAGAGAATTTCTGTACCTGAAAGTGCACAATAGTGGATTTGACGAGCCTTGTATTGAACTGGAAGTCGTAGAAGCTGTGTCCTTTTCCTACTTCCTTGCACTCCTAAAATCGTGAGGGAACTTTTAGACGTAGCCACAGCAAAAGTTCTAAATAGAAGCTTGGAAAAGGCTAGGAAAAAAAAAGCTTTTAACTTGGCATTCAACAGATTTAGATTGTCTTATGCTGCAAAGGCCTACTAATTTTGTTTACTAAGCAACTTTTAAATGATCACTCTGGTGAATTAGATAAACAAATAATGAAACTAATCCAATTTTCCAAAAGATGTATGGGGATAAGCTAAAAGGAACAATATGACACCAAATAGTCACAAAAAAAAAGGGACAGTAGTTGTCCATTTTAAAGATTCCTAAATCACTAACTGAAGGAAAGGCATCTATGGACTAAAAGACAGCAGCTTTATAAAGCGTCAATCAATTAAATATTTTCTTAAATTCTAAGAAAAGGTGCTTAATCGTAGTCCACACTATCATTTCAGACCTCTTCAGGGATCTCAACTGCACATAACATAAGTCTAGATCCTCTAGATATAAGCCGGTAAACCGTGAATAAGATAATCCACATGTTCCTCCAACCGTCAATTCCCAAAGTTGCATAAATTGCATAAACTTCTAGTACGCATTGGCACAACTTTGGAAAGGAAAAGAGTGAAAAGAAACCTTTTCAAGATCTTCACGAGAGCGGGGGAGGTTCTCGTAGTTCTTATACTGCTTCAACCTCGTTTCACGGTACTTATCTCTTGTAAAATTAAGCCTTTCCCAAGGAATTCCTTGTATATCCTTGCCATTTCTAGCTTCTACAGCTGATGTATCAGTCTTTGACTTACTCTGCAAAATCAAAGAACAGTAACTCAACATTGTTAACTAAAAATCGACAATACCACCACTAACATGTCAAAAGTATAAAATTTTGCTTACCACTTCGAAATCATCCTCAAAATCAGAGTCTAAAGAGTCATAAACATCAGTACTTTGTGGAGATTCATCCGCAAAAGTACTGTCATCAAAATCAGTAGTGTCATAGTACTCATCCACCATATACTCTAACTCCTGGTTTTGAGAGTGAGCCATTATCCTTCACCAAAAGAACACTTAAATAAGCACTAATTATGAATTAATTTGACAAGTCTTCACTTATATAGAGATTAACAATTAACAAATATTTGAAGTACTAAATCATTCACATGAACTTATAGAAAATGAAATCGGGCCTACTGAGGAAAAACATCTAAAACTTCGAATTACAAGGTGAATTTTTAAATAAATAAATAAAGAGAAAATAGCCGGAATTCTGTGGAATAAAAGTATCACAACATCGAAACTAACTACTACATCATAAACTCGGCGCAGAATAAACATTAACATGCATTTCATAGGTATTAGCACACAAAAAGGCACTGAAACTGGAAATTCATTGATTTGTCATACAAAACCGTAACTAAGCAACATAAATTGAAAAATATAAGTATAAACCGTCGTTTACAGTACATTCCAGAAGGAAACAGTTAACGGAAAAGGAGGTTCCACAAACGAACCTTGAAAGAAATGGAAGCTGAGATTTTTTTTGACGAGAAATAAACGGAGAAGTAACCGCTTCACCGCCGGAAAAATTCTCTGGTGTCGGAGATTGAGAAATGATAAGGAAACGGAGTTTTTTGGGAGAAAGGAGAAGATGAATTGAAGCTTCTGGAAATCTTTTGAGAAGCGCTGTTTGCTAAACGGCGAATTTGGAGAGAGCTGAGCTGGTACTTATAACCACAGAAAGTGGCGGGTTAGAGTGTGGGACCCACGAAAAACATTAGATCACGAAAATCCGTGGCTAGGGTGCACCGTTCATGAGGACTTGGCGGCTCCACGTTATTTTTCACGTTTCACCTTCACGGCCCGTTTCGACTGTGTCACTCGTCGGACTCTCCGTGGCTAAGGCGCCCGTTTCACTCGTCGGACTCTCCTACCTTTTTTGACTGCTACGGTTATTATTACGATCAACCAATATATTTTCAGTCAAGAATAGACGGGGGAGGAAAAAGCGGAAATAAAATTAGAAAATTCACTCGGAATTAATTCATGTTTAGAAAATGGAAATGTATGTGAAGAATATTCAGTTATTTAGAACTTAGAAGTTGTATAGGTCCAAATTTGGTAATCAGACTAACGAGTAAACAAGATAAAGGACGGGGTCGATCACGGCATAATGATGGAAGGTCGTACTCACAAAGGCTGACGCGAACAGCTGAGATAGGATAGCAAGGATAACTTAAGTTTAAAAGTGGACATAAAGAATATTCCCTTGAATATTCTTATGTTGTACTTTTTAGGGTTTTTGGGGTATGTCCCTTATAAATAGGAAGCGATAGGGAACAAAAGGGTGATCTGCCTTTTTGGAACTAGAACGCATTGTAAAAGTTAAAAGAAGAATATACGAAAGAGTTATCTTATTCATTTATTCAAGCACATGTTGTTCAATCTTGGCCGATAAATCTCAAGATCCCATATATATTCTGACTGCTCACCTTTCCACGTCGCCTTCAGAGAAAAGGAACTTTCCAATCATATAATCATTGGGTGATAGTTCCTTTCCCATTATCATCCTTGTCATTACTTACATTTATTATACATTTATGCTATCACATATACTGTCAATCATAGCAAATTAACTCCACTGTTTAACGTTCTCGAACTCTACACGTTATACAAGAGTTTTGTTCTATTTGATCTAGAATATATTAAGATCAACTAAGAATCACCCTTTTAAACTTATCATTAATTGATTTAGCATTTTATTTGCTCAAACAATTTGGCGCCGTCTGTGGGGAGGTTTTAGTTGAAACTATAGTTCTTTCTAGATCAAAAAAAAAAAGAAGACAGCCATCTTTTCTTCGTTTGCACAAACTAACGATGGCAGGAAAAGGAGATGCAAGACTGAAAGCAATAGCAAGCGTCACTACCAACATTCTGAATACCATCAGCGAAGATGGTAGAGGAGACAACGAGAACGTGACACCAAACACCACGCCCAAGCGAAGTGCTTCACCTCCCCTCACGAAAGCGTAACAACTTCACGCGAAAGGGGAGCCTCCACGTCCACAGCTGAGGAAGCACCACTAGTAGTGAAAAAATTACTGGAAGAATGGTTGACAAGCACTCTAAACAACATACTTGATAGACCCGTTCAAAGGGAGAAAAGAAACGCCGCGCAAGCAGATACCACAACAACCACTAGCGAGCAGCCCGCCCCTCAAACAGGTAACACTTACACCACTATTGATGCAGGTAACGATGCACTTGCAGTCGTCCTAAAGAAAATGGAAGAAATGGAAAACGAAAACAAGGCGCTCTGTGATGAGGGAGCATCAAGAAAGGGTCGATAAGATACCGGGTGCCCCAAAGTTGCTGCCAAAGCGAGATGTTGGTCGGTTCATCGAACAACCGTACAGCGAGGAAGCGGCTCCACATGCCATTCCCAAAACCTTCAAAATGCCACCATACCTGAAGATATACGATGGCACTACATATCACGAAGATCACATCGTCCATTACGTCACAGCGGTGAAGGGAAACGACCTTTCGAAGGAGCAATTACCATCAGTGTTATTAAAGAAGTTTGGTGAAACCTTAACGGGAGGAGCCTTGACCTGGTATTCACAACTGCCGGCACGGTCAATAGCATCGTTCGAGGAAATGGCCGGCAAGTTTGTCACCGCTCATGCAGGGGCTAAAAAGGCGGAAGCCAGGGTGAATGACATATTCGCCGTTAGGCAATCGCCTGGCGAGGGACTCAGGGACTTCCTCGCTTGGTTTAACAGGGTGACAATGAGCCTACCAAATGTAATAGAAGGGATGGCGGTAGCGGCTTTCCAGAACGGGTTGAGTAGAAAGGGGTCGAGGGCAACCAGAAAACTATTAAGCAGGCTCATGAAATACCCTCCCACCACTTGGGAAGAAATTCACAATGCCTATTGCGCCGAGGTAAGAGCCAATGAGGACGAACTTAACGGTCCAACCCAACAGCTGACATCAGTTCAAACAGAGCCGAGGAAAGATCGTCGTAACAACGGTCGAAGAGATCAGTCAGGCCCCCGTCTCAACCGAGAAAGACACCAACCCTACGTCAGAATAGCCATCCCACCGCCTCCCCGACATGCAGAAGGGCCGCCCAGGTCACACAGAGGGACTCAGCAGAACAAGAGAGGTATGCCTTCACTCTTATTCGCTCACAATTTTTGTGTTTCCCCTTCAGAAATAGTGTACGCACTAGAGAATCTCGGCACAAAAATGAAGTGGCCACAAAAGATGAAGTCCGACCCAAGCACGAGAAAGTCGAACGTCCTCTGCGAATTTCACCAGGAGCGGGGTCACAAAACTGAGGACTGCATAGCTCTACGGCAAGAGGTAGTAAAAATGCTGAACCAAGGGCACCTGAGGGAACTGATGAGCGACCGAGGACGAGCCAACTTCGACCGCGGACGTGAACAGCACCAGGGACCACCAAAGCCACCCTCCCCCACTCTTACAATCCAAATGATCAATAGCGGAGGCGACGAGGCAGCGATCAACCATGTGAAGTTCACCACTACACACAAACTCAAGCGGTCGATCACTCACGAACGGTACGATGACCTCGAAGACAGTATCATCTTCGATAAATCAAATACCGACGGTTTGACTTTCCCTCATTTCGATGCTCTTGTTATTACTTTACGTATTTCAGATACTGATGTGAAAAGAATAATGGTAGACGACGGAAGCGGCACGTGTATTATCCACCCTCGAGTCCTCGTACAGATGAGACTCGAAGACAAGATAGTATTGTGTTGCATAACACTAACAGGTTTTAATAATGCAGTTGAGTGAACCTCTAGAGAGATAACATTACCCGTTCTGGCCGGGGGCGTCACCCTAGAAACAACGTTCCATATCATGGACCAAGATACAACTTACAACGCCATCATAGGGCGGCCATGGATACACACCATGAGGGCCATTCCGTCAAGCCTATATCAAGTAATCAAGTTCCCTACTCCATGGGGAATATTCAGCATCCGAGGCGAACAACGCACTGCTCAAGAGTGCTATCGTATCACCCAGGATTGCACATACACCCAACAACTAAAGGGAGCCAACGCGGAAGCGTAGCAATTAACAAAGTCAGGGACCGGACTCGACGTACCAACAGACGTCATCAAGGATCCCGACATCGTGGAAGCCGATGAGTCGATGGTAGAAGATCTCGATCCCGTCCAACTAAACAACAGCGACAACAGCAAAAAGGCTTACATCGGACATAAACTCCCAGAACTAAGTAAATTTCATAAGTTCTTAATTGACAATGCTGACTTGTTTGCCTTCTCCCACACAGATATACCGGGTATCCTGAAAGATGTCGCTACGCACAAGTTGAACGTAGACCCGATCTACCCACCAGTGTGGCAAATAAGGAGAAAATTCAACGCTGCAATCAACGAGGCCATTAGTGACAAAGCAGATAAGCTGCTCGCCAACGAGTCTATCCGAGAATTAAAATATCCCCAATGGGTTGCCAATGTGGTCATGGTAAAAAAGAAAAATGGGAAATGGCGGGTGTGTGTAGATTTCACAGATATAAACAAAGCATTCCCAAAAGACTTCTTTCCCCTGCCTCACATCGACCAGCTCATCGATGCAATAACAGGGCACGAATTGCTAAGCTTTTTGGACGCCCACTCGGGTTACAACCAAATCCTCATGGAGGAGGAGGACCAGGAGAAAACTACTTTCATCACCCATCAGGGAACGTACTGCTACAAAGTCATGCCATTCGGGCTGAAGAACGCAGGCGCCACGTACCAAAGGTTAGTCACCAAAATGTTTAAAGACCAACTCGGCAAAACAATGGAAGTTTACATCGACGACATGTTGGTCAAATCAAAAAGGAAAGAAGATCACATCGACCACCTGACAGAGGCCTTTAATATATTAAGGCGGTACGACATGAAACTAAATCCCGAAAAATGTGCCTTCGGCATAACCTCGGGAAAATTTCTTGGTTTCTTGGTATCACAAAGAGGCATCGAAGTCAATCCAGATCAGATCAAGGCCATCGAAGGAATACCTGAAATGCTAACCAGCAAAAAACAGGTGCAAAAGCTGACTGGCCGATTAGCCGCCCTGTCGAGATTCATCTCACGGTCATCCGATAGATGCCACAAGTTTTTCAACGTGCTGAAAAAAGACAACAGGCTCCAGTGGAATTCAGAATGCATCGAGGCCCTGAGGGAACTAAAGACATACTTGTCTTTGCCCCCACTACTCGCCAAAGCAGAACCTGGTGAACGCCTCCTAATCTACCTGGCCGTCTCAGAAGTCGCGGTAAGCATAGTGTTGGTCCGCGAAAACAAAGGTACGCAATCTCTGATTTATTATATCAGCAAAACCTTAGTCGACGCCGAAACAAGGTACCCCCACCTCGAGAAACTGGCTCTGGCACTGGTCATAGCTTCACGAAAGCTTAGACCATATTTTTAGTGCCACCCCATATCGGTAGTGACGACCTTCCCCCTACGGAGCATCCTGCATAAATCCGAATTATCGAGAAGATTGGCCAAGCGGGCCATAGAATTGAGCGGGCACGATATAGCATATCAGCTGCGAACAACAATAAATCGCAGGTACTCGCCGACTTCGTCGCCAACTTCAGTGCCAAAATAATGTCCGAGGTCGAGCAAGAAACATTTCGTACCTCTCCTGGGCAACCCGACCTCTGGGTCCTTTACACCGACGACGCATCTAACGCGTCGGGATCTGGACTGGGACTCATACTCGAAGTCCCAATAGACAAAGTATCTGCCAATCCATACGGTGCCCCGATATGACTAACAATGAGGCCGAGTATGAGGCCGTAATTGCAGGATTAAAGCTAGCCCTCAAATACGGAGCACGACGAGTCGTCCTCAGATGCGACTCACAACTCGTCGTCAACCAAGTTACAATCAAGGAGCAAAGGCTACAGAAATATCAAGCAGAAATCCATAAACTACTCCCTGAATTCGATGAATGTCGACTCGACCAGATACCTCAGGCGCAAAACATCGAGGCAGATGGTCTCGCCAAACTGGCAGCGGCAACCAAAAATATCACCACGGAGAATGTGGTCACCCTCCTCCACTCATCAATAGACCAACTTGAGGTACATTCCATAAATTTGACTTGGGGCTGGAGGGAGTACTCCCGCAAGACAAAAAGGAAGCCAAAAAGCTTCGAATGCAAGCGGCCAGGTACAACATCATAAATCACGACCTATACAAGAGAACGTTCGAAGGCCCCTTGGCGGAATGCCTAGGGCCGAATCAAACAAGACGCGTACTCAAAGAAGTACACAAAGGTCATTGCGGTGCCCATACGGGCAACAGAGCCCTCGTTAGATGCCTCATTTGGGCAGGATATTACTGGCCCACTATGAAAAGGAAGCCGCAGATTATGTCAAGTGATGCGAGCAGTGCCAAAACTACGCACCTATGATATGATACATCAAGCGGGCGAACACCTCCACTCTGTCACTTCGCCATGGCCGTTCATCAAATGGGGAATGGACATCGTCGGACCCCTCCTAGCAGGGCGAGGTAAGATATGTTTCCTTTTAGTTTTAACTGACTACTTTTCCAAATGGGTGGAAGTAGGTGCGTTCACCCAAATACGCGAACAGGAAGTCATCGCATTCATTTGGAAGAACTTCATATGACATTTCGGTATCTCTAAAGAAATCAGCTGCGACAATGGGCCGAATACACCGGGAAAAAGACCACCGAGTTCTTCGAAAAATGGCACATCAAGAGAATACTCTCCACGCCATGCCACCCTGCTGGCAATGGTCAGGCCAAATCCTCCAACAAGATAATATTGAACATCTTAAAGAAAAAGCTCAGGGACGCTAAAGGATTATGGCCGGAATTGCTACCAGAGGTACTATGGGCCAACCGCACCACGCCGAAAACAAGCACAGGCGAAATGCCATATTCACTAGTCTATGGGACTGACGCCATGATAACTGTTGAGGTCGGAGAGCCTAGCCTGAGATACTCCAATGAAAGAGGATAAAACAACGACGAGAACAGAAAACAAGACCTCGACGAGGCAGAAGAACGAAGAGACATGGATTACGTAAGAATAGTAGCCCAAAAACAACAAGCAGAAAGGTACTACAACAAAAAGGCCAAAATACGACCACTCAAAGTCGGAGACTATGTTCTCAAAGCCAAAACACTAGCGAGCAAAGATCCGAAAGAAGGCAAATTAGAAACCAATTGGGACGGGCCATACAAAATCACAGCAGCAGCAAGCAAAGGAGCATTCCAACTAGAAACCATGGAAGGAAAACTACTACAAAACAATTGGAATGTCGCCCTCCTCAAATACTTCAACTTTTGAAAAAGGACGCCCCTCAAGTCGTACTCTTTTTCCCTCACCCGGGTTTTTTCCCAATTGGGTTTTCTCGGGGAGGTTTTTAACGAGGCGGCGGAGGGGACGTCTCAAAGTTCAAAGTATAATTCATCGCCCCGCCTGCCGATTGCTTCTCCAGGCCGAACGATGAAGGGACTAGATACATGGAAACTTTTCCAAAACATGTATGAAACAGACATGTATATTACTCTCCAATGAATGAAATAGAGCAGCATGTATATTACTCTCCAATGAATGAATCAAAGCAGCTTGTTGTACTCTCCACCAAGGTACTCTCCAATGAATGAAATAAAGCAGCATGTATATTACTCTCCAATGAATGAAACAAAGCAGCTTGTTGTACTCTCCACCAAGATATTCTCCAATGAATGAAATAAAGCAACATTTTACTCTCCATCATTTTTTGCATTTAACATTCGACCTCGCTCGAATCACTTAACATTCGACCTCGCTCGAATTACTTAACATTCGACCTCGCTCGAATTACTCAACATTCGACCTCGCTCGAATCACTTAACATTCGACCTCGCTCGAATCACTTTACACTCGACCTTGCTCGAGTTCCTAAGATCTACAATCGACTACGCTAAAATATTACACACAAGCAGCGGAAAAGCCAGGGACCCCCTCACAGCAAACAAAAATGACAATTCGGAGGTACACAGCAAAAAGGTAATCATTCCATTACAACTGTTATATTACAAAAACTTTTTACAAAAGGCTCGAAGACGCCCTCACAAAAATAGCAAAGCAAAACAAAATAAATACATCGGTCGTATGCCGCATCATCCTCCGCGGCATGCTCTTCGTTATACCAAGAATCGGAGGCAAGCCTGTCCGCATCATCATCATCGATATCGTCCCGGCCAGGCGTACCGGGATCACAACCACATGTTTCACGGGCTGCACGTGCTTTAACACGAACACCCTCATGTTCTGCCTCGAAAACCTTCCCGTTAGTCCTCAGGGACTTGTACACATCAAGTTGAGCCTCGGCATGAACCCACATCTCATATAACTCCCGCGACACGACGGGATCAACAGAAGTATGAGACGTGGATGGCTGCGACTGCCGTCGCACTTCCTCTGCCTTCAAAACAACAACCTGTTCGTTCAATCCGGACAACTCCGCCTCCATATCTTGGATCCGCTCTTCTAATCTCGCTACCTTGAGCGCCGACGTCTCCACCTCATTGTCCTGCTCAGACCAACAGACACGGAGGGCATCATCCAGGGCTGCTACTTCAGATACGGCAGCCACCCTGCCCTTTTCAGCGCGAGCCAATTCATCAACCTTAACGCTCAACTCACCCTTCAGATCGACAGCCTCCGCATCCCTTCGCCCAAGCTCAGGAGTTAAGGTAGCCACCCACGCCTGAAGATCGGCATTCTCGGCCATCACCCCCTTGCTCACCTCGAGCTCATCATCCTTGGCCTTAAGAGCCACCTCAAGTTCACTGCATCGACCTATGGCCCTCATCAGCTCGTCATCCCGCTCTTTCAGCTCTTCAACTTTCTGCGCCAACTCTTCCTCTTTCTGCTTAAGCCCGTCGTGAAACAGCTAAAAATTGCTATCTTGAGTAAAGACATCGGCCAACGCACGATGCTTGGTGCGGTACTCTTTGTACTTGGAGGCCACCTTCCCAAAAACGGTCGTCATTCGTTCATTCCTCCGGTCGCGCTCCATCTCCATAATGAAGTCTGACATGCAGAGGAAAGAAAGTCAGCATAAGTAGATTACACATGCGAAACAAATCCTAACAGGAAAAGAGAAAACACTTACTCGCAAAGCCATGCTAGAAATACTTCGCGATAGCTCTGCATCACTCATCGCCTGAAGCGTCGTGTTCTAGAAGTGGCGCACAAGGGAGCGAATGCCGACACTGCCTGCTCAGAGTTCGCCAAAAGATCGTAACCTACGGGAATGATTAGTGTCAGTTAGGACCCTCCGTCCTCACTTCCACGCGGGTATTTCTCTCCAAAAAGGCCCGCACATCTTCGGGATCAATGTCCGAGCCTGAACCATCGTCCTTCGCGAGCACCGCTCCATCCCCTCCGGCAGCCGACGACGCGCCACCTTCAGCAGCCCGTACAGGTTCCCCGCCTTGGTACGTCCCCTCGGCCCTAGGGGATCTCCCCGCCGATATAGCATCCGCCATAAAAACAGCCTCTGCGTCTGACATAGGCGAGGACGCCACTCTTGAAGCAACAACTTTCTTCTTTTCAACGCCGGTGGCAACGACCTTCTCGAGCTCCACTCGCCTCCTCTTTCTCGACGATGACTCCTCTCCATTTGAGGACTCATCTACGAGATGGTAGACAGGCCGGGAAGAGATCTCGTCCCGTACAGCGACATCCCGAGGAGGAGGGTCCCTTGTTGATAAAGTTTGAGTACGACCTCTGTGGGCGGACTCTGCCAAAGTAAATTGCATCCCCGCCGATGCAATGTCCTGGCGAAATGCCGGCACTGGAGCTTCCTTTTTGGAAGCCCATCGACCTGTCACCACAAAGGGGTCGTGTCAATAAACGACGGCAAACAGCCGAAGATCGAAACAAAATAACACTTACTAGGCAGAACCTTCGGTCCAAAGCGTTTGTAGAAAACTGCCCAATCTCGGATCCCCACCATGTAAGGTAACACGCGAGCCACCCAATCCTCAATGCCGACGATGGGAAAAGGTGCACACCTCTCAGTTGCAGAGAAAAATCACAGATAAATAAAAATCAAAAAGAATGAAAGTAGATAACAAGCGTATTTCATCGACACCTACGATTATGATTCCACTGCTCAGGGAATCCAGCAGGGTCCGACACCAAGTGCTCCGTTTTGATGAAAAAATATTTGTGCCAAAACTTCCAGCTCGCCCCTGTCATCCATTCCAACTACCAGCCCCCTGGTCCCGTGATGTTGCAGCTGTATCATGGCACCTCTATGAAAGCTTGGGGCAAACAAATGTAATAGGTGATGGATGTCGACCTCACAACCCGCCAACTCCGTATACTTTGTCAGCATCAGAAAAACTTTATACAAATAAGGAGACAGCTGCGCCGGGCAGACGTTGTAAAACCGACAGAACTCCTCCGCCAGTGGAAGAAGAGGGAGAGTATAACCAATTACGAAAGGATAAACATAAAAAGCATAGTATCCAGGTCTATGGACCTCCACGATGCCCCCCCCCCAGCTGGAACCATCTCGACGTGAGAAGGAATGTGGTGTATAGATCGGAGTTCGTCTATATGAGAATGCCCGGTTTCGGAGATCACCGGAATGGGAGAAGGAGCGAGTTCCTTATGGAAATCATTCCTAGATGAAGGGTTTCTGGGGAGTTTCTCTTCTACGGTAGGAAAACTCTCACCCTCATCAGCCACAAGATCCTCACCACCGGAAGGAGGGGCCACCAACAACGGAGTGGCGTCAGAAACGTCGTCATGTACGTGAAGAGTTCGGGACATCTCGACAACAAAAGGTGTGCTATTAAACCTAGAGAAAGAGATGGTGACTAAACATGGAGGTGAGAAACGGAATCACAGAAACGGAAGCTGATAACAAGAACTGATAAAGAGGGTCGAAGAAAGATGATGTACATGCAAGGAGGGAAATGGCAGAAATTTCTGAAGAAACGAAACCCTCATCTATTTATAGGGCTCGGTGGCGCGAGAATCAAAGCAAAGGATTATCAATGGAGCTAAAACCGAAGCGACAAGCACACAGATGTTGTCTCATGAAGTTACGCGCGCGTGATCGTGACGTCACATCTTGGTAACTATACCAATCAGAATTCTGAGGGTTATGTCGTTCTCTCGATCTTAGTCGACCCGGCGTGATTTAATAGCCAAATTCCCCCACAACGAAAACGAATGATGTCCGATTATCGAGGACGTACGGGGCTATGACCTCAACAAGCGGAGGGACTAACTGTATAGGTCCAAATTTGGTAACTACAGTAACGGGTAAGCAAGATAAAGGACGGGGTCGACCACGATACAACGACTGAAGGTCGTCCTCATAAAGGCTGACTCCAGAAGCGGACAGCTGAGATAGGATAGTAACGGTAACTTAAGTTTAAAAGTGGGCATAAAAAATATTCTCTTGGATATTCTTTAAGTTGTACTTTTTAGGGTTTTTGGGGAATGTCCCTTATAAGTAGGAAGCGATAGGGAACAAAAGGGGGATCTGCCTTTTGGAACTAGAACACATTGTAAAAATTAAAAGAAGAATATGCGAAAGAGTTGTCTTATTCATTTATTCAAGCGCATGTTGTTCAATCTTGACCGATAAATCTCAGGATCCCATATATATTCCGACTGTTCACCTTTTCACGACGCCTTCAGAGAAAAGGAGCTTCACAATCATATAATTATTGGGTGATAGTTCCTTTCCCATTATCATCCTTGTCATTACTTACATTTATTATACATTTATGCTATAACATATACTGTCAATCATAGCAAATTAACTCCACCGTTTAACGTTCTCGAACTCTACCCGTTATACAAGAGTTTTGTTCTATTTGGTCTAGAGTTTATTAAGATCAACTAAGATTCACCCGTTTAAACTTATCATTAATTGGTTTAGCATTTTATTTGCTCAAACAGAAGTAAAATAGACCTAAAATCAATGTTGAAAGAGGTAAAAAGTATAAAATTATCTTCATGGGTTAGCATGGTTCTTATATTAAATGAGCGAAATAGACCTAAAATTATGTTAAAGGAATATGCCAAAATTCTTTTGTAGTATCTTAAAAATTATGTTGAATTAATAAAAGCCAAAACGTCGTTAGAGCATAGTATTCATATAACCCACATCTCTAGTCCATATATATATATATATAAAGCTGGGCCTAGCAGAGCTGATGTGGCATGCCTCTAAAACCAGTATAGCTGTTTTTCTTTTATCTCCTTCTTCTTCCTTTTTCTTCAAATTTGCAGGGGTTCTGGTGTTCTTTTCTCGTCACTTTGATGTGGGTTTGGAGCAGTTGAGATGCAACCATCATAACCACCTTCAGATTTTTTTTATTTTTTTGTTCCCGCCTTTAATTTTGCCTTCTTCTGTTTTAGCATTAATATCTAAACTTTTTTGTACACTTTGTCACAACCCAAATTCTATTATAGGTCGTGATGGCGCCCCACACCATTATCAGGCAAGTCAATCCTAATTAACTAGTGAGTTCTCAATTATATTATTTAAACATTTCCAACATTCACTTAACTTATATTTTAACAGATCGAAAATCAACAATTTCATAACAATAGAAATGCAACCCAAAAATGATAGTCTACAGTGTGTGCCAGGAACTAGTGTCACAAGTACTAGGGCAACCAGTAGAATATACAAAATACCACTATCCTACTGCCTGAAACAGAATAGACAGTACAAAATCAACGACAAAAGAAGAGAACTCCGGTATGCTGCAGAACGGCTCAGAAGGGGCAGCTCACCGTGGGATCTCGATCAGGAATCAGGAACGCGCGGCGGAGGGGTAACTAGATGCACCTGCCTCAGATCTTGTACAGTTAAGTACAGAAGCATAGTATGAGTACATAAACAACATGTACCCAGCAAGTATCCAGTCTAACCTCGAAGAAGTAGTGACAAGGGGTCGACTTGACACTTACTAAGGTCAATATTAGCAATAATATATAAGGCTTACGTTAAGCATGATTAGCATGTATATAATGACAATCTCAGAATTTAGGAGAAAACGATATATCAATTTCAGTCATGTCATATAATAATTTGCACTTCAAAGCATTTAAACAGAGTAAATCATGGATTTATTTCCACATAAATATTATGCACACATTGTGTCGAGGTTGCACGGCCCGGTCCAACATAATAATAACTGTGCACTGCCAAAGGATCGAATGACGCGAACCATAGATGCATTATTTCTACCGAGGCGATCAACCCGATCCACAAATAGCAATTATTATCAAGAAGGCACATAAAGGCGCATTTATAGTCAAATAAATTCATACAAGTTCTCAAGTAAGTGCGTACATTCATTTATATTTATTTTCAATCCCTAACATGTCCTAAGTGATCTCATTAGCAAGTAAGAACATAAGCATTTGCAAGTATGGCATGATACGGGTCCTAAACTACCCGGACAATTAGCATAATAGTAGCTACGCATGGACTCTCCTCACCACATACGTACGTAGCCCCCACATACAATCACATACATTTATTTAATTGCCTAGGGATTTATTTCCCTCTTACGAGGTTAAAAAGGAGACTCACCTTACTCCAAAGCTTACTCCCAATATCAAGAACGCGCTCAAACTCTCAATTCGGAACTGAACGATCCAAAACTAATCAAACGGGGTAAGAACTAGTCAATACAAGCTTAAGAGTTCATATTCTAACTATTAAAGTAATTTCCCAACCCTAAATACATGTTTCCAAAAATCCACCCCCGGGCCCACGTGCCCGGATTCTGGAAATTCTCGAGGGAAGTCGTTACCCATAACCGAAGGACCAAGAATATATGATTTTTACTTTATTCCATCACAAATTTCATGGTAAAATCTTGTTTTTATCAAAACCCTAGGTTTTACTCTAAACCCACAATTTTCACTAATTTTTGTGTGTTAATCTACCCATAACCCAGGTATTGAACTCACATTAAGTAGAAGTAACTTACCTTACAAGTGCTGGGTTGAAATCTCTCTTTGGAAGCTCCCAAATTGCCCAAACAATGAATGAAATGTGTCAAAATAACACATTCCCGTATTAAATGAAGGCATTGCCTTCAGCGATTTCCGCACCTGCGGTTAGGGGACCGCATCTGAGGTCGCTTCTGTGAGGGAACGTCCGCATCTGCGGAGTTGGGCTGGGCTGGCTGGAACCGCTTTTGCGGTCTGGGGGCTGCTCCTGCGGTTCCGCTTCTGCAGAAGAGGAGCCGCATCTGCGGTTCCTGGGATCCTCCCCTTTGCTGCACCTGCGGCTGACCAACTGCAGGTACTTGGAGCTTCAGCTCCTTCTGAAATTTTCCAACTCCACTCCAGCCTCGTCCGATTGACGCTCGGGGCCCCCGGGCCCCGCCCGAACATACCGATAAGTTTGAAATCATAAAATGGACTCACTCGAACCCCCGGAACGCCTGAAACAACGCTAAATCTAAGAATCACCCCCTCAAACCAATTGAATCAAACTTATGAACTTCAAGTTCTTCAATTTACATCCAATGCGACGAAACACACTTATACTACTCGGATTGACACCAAATTTTGCGTGCAAGTCTTAAATGATAATACAGAACTATTGCCGGTCTCGGAGCTCCGTTCAGACCTTGATAACACAAAAACCCGCTCCGAAACCAAATATTTAAGAACTTCAAAATCCTTAAGGAATCAACTTTCACTATTAGGCACCAAAATACTCTTGGGTCATCCAAAACCCGATCCGGACATACCCCCGAGTCCGAAATCATCATACGAACCTGTTGGAACCTTCAAATCCGGATTCCGAGGTCGTTTACTCAAAATGTTGACCGAAGTCAAACTTGGCCTTTTAAGCCAACCTTAAGGAACCAAGTGTTTCGATTTCAACCCAAACTCTTCCAAATCCCAAACCAACCATTCCCGCAAGTTATAAATCAGTAAAAGCAAGTACGAGAAGTCTTATCTAGGGGAACAAAGTTCTAGAAAGCAAAACGACCAGTCGGGTCGTTACACTTTAACAGTGACGAAGATAACAACGACAGAAAGCAATGCCATGAAAAAGGTAAGGAAGTTTTATTCAGTTCTAATTCATTCATTATTTATGCAATTAATATTGGGAAACTAGCAATTCAATGCGATTTGTGTATGTGTTTTGCATATATGGCAGTTTTTTGTCGAGAAAATATACGACGTTTAGTCTGATCTTCAATTTTGTCACAAAAATTTATGCCGGCTGCTTAATGGACGTGCTTCAACGGATAGGTACTACTGGTATCTGATCTTCCTCCTATCATATCACTGCAAAATGCCCTTGGACTAAAGATGGTATCTACATCTACTCCCATGCTCTCTTTGAAGTCATTAATCTTTATCAATTCATGCTAAGTCATTGTTTTCTTAGAAATTAGCAAAAACTAGGTTTAATTCTTTTACTCAGTAGAAAACATACGTATTTTTCTATTTTTTACAACAGTTATTGAGTGTACCAGTCATCTCAAACCGTTAATCAATTGAATATTTTTGGGTTAGTAAGAATCACTTTCCAGTGTGATTTATGGGGGATTTTGGGGCTTGCCGAAACTCCAAATAATTGATGTTGCAATGAAGAGGTTTGAAGGTTTCATTACTTCTGTCATATATGATCCATCTATAAAGTAGATTTTTTGGCCTTATCTCTGCTTTTAATTTAAAATATCACTAGCAACTCGCAACTATTCCACAATAATACAAATAATATTTTGAAACCGAAGCGCAAAATGCGGTTCACTGAGCGATGGTAATATTTTATTGTTTGCTTTACTTCTGACTATATTTGTGAAATGATCATTTAGTTTTTTTATCGTGTTGTTTTATGCTCCTTCTTTTTGTTTGGGGCACCTAGGATTTATTTTCTTCTTGGTATTGATAGAGGTGTTGAAGTTCTTCAATCTTGGCTATATAATTGCCAGCCAATAAAAGTTATATTTGGAATTTTTCTGCATACCAGATATTAATAGCAATTGTTGTCAAATTCGTAACATTTGGTTCTTCACAAAACAATAGTTTGATCGCTAGCACTATGATATGTAGTACATCACCACTCTTATTAAGTATTTTCATTACATATGGTATTCAAAAACATTAAGGTTATTATCTTATTCGGCTTCTCACTGAAGTCTTTCATTCCTCAAAGTTTTCTTGTCCCTTTCTTGAAGCTCGATCTTTTAATACATTTCATAGTGATATACCTATTGCATTCTTCTCTTTTGCTTTTAAATTTTAATGATGAATCTTTTTTAACTCTTTATTAATCCAGCAAGCATGATTGAAAACTTTTCTCTTTTTGTTTCTTTCTTCATGTTGCTTTATATTTGGGCAAATTCCTTATGTGCTATAATGGATCTAATAAAACACAACAGATATAGCAAATATGTTAATAAGGAATCCAATTGTGAAAATTGTTTAGAGGGAGCACGACAGATTCCTCGCTTGCTTGACATAGTTAATAAAACTTTTGAAAATTATTCTAATAAATTCTCTCAGGTACAAGCAATTTTGTATGATATTGCCTCCTTCCTAGAACATTATAGATGCGATTAGTCCACTTCTTTTTGTCAAAAGTGGACTAATTTCCATGTTTTCTTCCTCTTTTTTGCATACTTAGAGATTAAGTTCTCTTGAAATTAAGCTAACTGATGTGGCATAGCACATTGAGCAAGAATATATGTTATTTCATTTTTTTCTCTCGCTTTCTTTCAATTTGTTAACTTTATATATTTTGAATTCTATGCCTTTTTCTGCATTAATGTTGTGGATTTTCCCCTACTCTTATAATTTTTAAATCACATCAAGTTATCACACCCATTTGGTCGTAATAATTATTGCGAGTAATTAAGTGTCTTCAATTTATCTTTTCATCCTTTTCAGTTTCTAATGTTCTCTTAAAAAAATGAGTTATGAATGTGTACTAATACTTGTGCCTTCTCAGATTCATTACTGTATTTTGTATACACTATATATAGAGCTTAATTGACTTGCAAGATGTTGTAAAATAGTGATGCCACATTACAAATAACGGAGGGTCAAAACCAGCGTTATCTAATTTTTTTTTTCAATCTTAAACTGAAATTAAATTATTGTTAGTAGAATAAAGTTTAGTTCAATGACTCAAAAATATGTTCTCATAGAGTATTGGAGTTTGTAGTTTATACCTGTTTTAATTTTTGAATAATTATACGTGTTTGCCCACTCAGTGTTTTCTTTTCTAGAAGCAAGAAGAATTTGATGCGATGCTACTTCAAGTTTTAGAGATACAATTATTAGCTTCTGTTATCGCTACGAGTCTATCAAGAAGTCTATTATTTTTAAGAGAAAAATATATAAATTTTTGATATGGTAAGTTTATAGGTTTTTTAAATAGATGTCTAGAAGAACTATTGATGCTTGATGAGATCATTAACCAGGTGCAATCCCTCCAACGCCAAGTTGAGGTAAATTACTTAGATGGCATTTATTTTAGAGTGTGCAAAATCGGACTTTGCATATATAGTGTTCAATTTTTTTTGGACAAGTGTTTTTTATCCGTTTTGCCCAAAAAGGAGTAAAATTCAAAATAATTTCAACCTTTGTTTTTCAAATCTTTCAAAAACTCAAATATTAGTCATTAGTTGCAATTTATGGTCCAAATGATGGGAGTTAAACTTTAGAAAGGTAACTGAATTCTGTATGTGTGCTTCATGTAGTTCCTCTCAATGAAGTTAGATCTGAATCCAAGAATGGACTCCAACATGGAATGTCTTCTCTCCAAGGATTTTTAATCAGAGCAAACTTATGGTATTACTCATGAGTTTTAGGCTATAATTGTTCATGAATTTTGTGACAACTTCAGATTATTCAATCCATTGGATTGTATTGCGTCATACTAACAGAAGTAGCTGCAGTGTTTGGTTTTCAGAGTTATGAAGTGTGTTAAGAGAAAAATTTAGTTCATTAGATCTGTTGAGAAAAGCAACAGTCAAATTGTACTGAAAAACTCTTAGTACAAACCTTATATATATTGGGCTTTAATATATATATATATATATATATATATATATATATATATATATATATATATATATATATATATATATATATATATATATATATATATATATTCTTTATTTAAATATGAAGCGCTTTAATAATTTAAAAGTTACTATATGCATATACAAGAATATTTAATCTATTCTATCTAATAACAATATCAATTACGACAAAGTTACTCTGATGTTTATAACCGCGCAGAAGCGCGGGTATTATAAATGGTCATTTCAATTAGACATTTGTATAACACTTAACAAAGTGTGAGAAGACGAAGTGATATAGATTAGTTATAACAGACTCGTTTGGAATGAAGGTTGTAATTATTTGCGTTCAAATATAGTTTTAACCTGTGTAAGTTTTTTTAATCTAAACTATATAACTTCATTTGGATTTTTATGGTTTGCATGTCTTCTTTTCCCCTTTAGATCCATATATTTTAAATAATAAATAATAATTGCTCATTCGTTCTAATCTTGAAGATTTTAGCATAATTCTTAAATTTAATGTGAACGCTCTTTAGTCAAAGTTGGAAAAAACTCATTTTTCACTGTTTTCAAGGAGTATTTGATTACACATGTTTGACCAAAAGTTATAGCACTCTTTGTTAAACCTAACAAAAGATAAATAAGGTGAAAGGTGAATTCTAGTCAAGCATAATAATTCTTAGATCTAGCTAAGTGTTTTGAATGGTATCGTCTACTTAACACTTCGAGAAATAACTGAAGAATGAATGGTGAGCAATACATATGGAAAATAACGTAAATAGGAAGCACGATTTCACCAAATATTGAATGATGTGGAAAGATTCCTCCTCCTGACAACAAAGTGTCGCATAAGTAAGAAATGAACAATTGTCACGACCCTAAAACCAACCCGGCCGTGATGGCGCTCTCCGTGAAGAACAAGGCCAGCCGACACACTTCCAATTCACTTTAGCAGTTAAAATAATAATTACCAAGTCTTTAATATAAATAAAATCCCAAATAACAGTATAAGGTTGCGGAATTAAAAATCACCACCCGACATCGGGGTGTCACCAGTCATGATGCATCTAAAACAACAATAAAAGTCTGAGTCTACTCCACTACTACATAACTGAATCAAAGAAAACTAAGATAGAGGGAGAATGCACTGGGCTGCGAAATCGCAAGCAGCTACCTAGTAAATCTCTGAAGACCTGCTGGAACTATCAACCCTCAGGAGCAGGACCTTAGCGCCCGAATCTGCACACAGGGGTGCAGGGAGTAAAGTGAGTACTCCAACTCAGTGTGTAATAAAAATAAATGAAGACTGAGTAATATAAAACCACGTAAGGCAACAACATTAAGCTAAAGAGGCATGCAAAATCAGTAAATATAATTAAGCAATGAAATTCTCATAAACATCCTTTAAACAGTTAAACAATATACAGGAAAAAACATAAAAGTAAACACATAAAACTGCCCCATCGGGCACAGTACAACAGAATCAGCCCTCGGGCAATATCACAGAACAATACCAGCCCTCGGATTATAATCTCATATCACAATGGGTACCCGCGCTCACTGGGGGTGTAAGACTCCTGGAGGGCCCTTATGGCCCAAGCGCAATATCAAGCCATCTTGTGGCATCATAAACAGGCTCTCAGCTCATATCAATATCAAGCCACCTCGCGGCCGCAATCTTAGGCCCTCGGCCTCATTATCATAATCAGTATATCACTGCTGCGGTGTGCAGCCCGACCCAAAAGTATCCTCACAGTACAGGCCCTCGGCCTTACTCAGTCAGAATCTCATAAGCCTTCGGGCATCAGTAAAATATGAAGCTCAGCTCAATATCTTTGAAAATATCAATTAATGTGTTTAAAACAGAATAGCGTAGCTGAGTTTTTAATAGTGAAAAAAAATAGCATGACTGAGCACAAGTATGAAATCAAACAGTGAGGAAATATCATTTAAAACCTTAAGGAGTCAAATAGCTGGCACGAAGCCCACATATGGCATTTAGCCCAAAGTATTAATAATATGAACTAATTAGCTGCCACATTATACAGAAAATAGTCCATTTGGGATGCTAAGTCACATCCCCAACGGTGCACGACTCATGCTCGTCATCTAGCGTGTGTTTCACCTCAATATAGCACGACGCTGTGCAATCCGGGGTTCATACCCTCAGAACAACATTTTAAAATCATTACTCACCTCAATCCAGTCCGAAATCTAGTTTGCAATGCCTTTGCCCTTCGAACGACTTCCGAGTCCTCCAAATCTACCAATTCAGATTTTTATCATTAAATTATGCTAAACGAATGAATTCCAATTGAAAAATATCGATTTTAAGAACAAAACCCGAAATCAGTCAAACCCGACCCCCGGGCCCGCAATCCCGGCACTGGACAAAACTTTGTATACCAAAATGTTCTTCATCATCCCACGAGTCCGTACAATATAAAGAACTCGAAAATTAGAGTTCGTTTGACCCTCAAATCATCCCTAGAAGGTCTCTTAATCTCAAGCCCTAACTCTACCTTTTTCTTATGATTTTCATGAATTTAACACTGATGTTTTGTTCCTTAATCACAAATAATCGAGTTTAGGATCA
>NW_017674056.1:77531-110324 GCF_001879085.1 Nicotiana attenuata | reverse complement strand
CTTTATCTTACTATTATCTCGTAACTACCTTGATCTATATTANGTACAGTTTAGTATGGGGTAAAACGACTTTTATTGTCAATACTTGTCTTACTTGTTTAATTGACTAATTCATATAGTTTAAGTTCCGGACCGGGACCCACCGTTGTGGCCGACGACGGGGTGACTAACACCTCCCCTCAAGGTTATTTTGAGTCCTTACCCTAATCTCTGGTAATGCAAACTAATTACATGAGTTAATCGCTCTAGGTGTCCAAACGCACCATAATCCGTTAGGTGGCAACTCTTCAAATACGTAATTCCCAAAAGGAAACGAGTGGTTCCCCCATGAATGTTGAAACCCAGACTTCTCCGCAAGGAGGAAAAAGGGGGCGCGACAGCATGGCGACTCTGCTGGGGATATTCTAGGCTCTTACCATAACGAACTTATTTTTATGAATTAGTCCAAGCATGCTTTATCCCGTGTACCCTTTTCCCTTATTTGAATTTAACTGCTTTCATTTATGATTTCTTTATTTTTTCTGAAACTAACTTGTCTCTCTGTTTTCTTTTTCCGTAACTGTCTTTCAATTATTTAAATACTGCATTTATTATTCTTCTTACGTGCAAATACTTGACAACATGCTATTTATTGTTGCATAAATCATGCTCAACATCATATTCCACTCGTGCGTAATCAATCCCATAGCAATGCTTGATGAGTGTTTGCGCTCTTCCTATATATTACCCTTTAAATTCTGAAAGGTGTATTTGCGGTAAAACTAGTCGATCAGCGGTGCGTTCGACGGTTTCGTGCCTTTCCCTCTCAAGTTGTCCGCTTGAGGGTCTCAGTCTAGACCTCTATAGCAGCCTTACTCTGATTAATTGTACATGCATCAAAGTCAAACCTAGCCGGGTTAATATGTTATCCGCATAATAACCTTTTAAGACAAGCCTCGTCCAAAGTCCATCGGGTTTTTCACAAATCCCAACGGACGTAATCACGATTGTGTGCATTAATTTGGAGAAATAAAGTGCCAATATGCTAATCATTACTGTATAAATAGACGAACCTGGAGGGGGAAAGGGCCTAACTATCTCTTGTTTTGCAGAAAATGAGGCACGAAGTCCCTAGATTCGGTATGGTCGGTAACATACCTCCACTTTTGATAGATTGGTGGAGGGACCTTCCCTCAAGTGACCAAAATCACGTGTAAAGAGTCTTAGGGAATTTGCCATCACTATTGGATCTTCAACCGAACAAGATGCTAATCGAGGCTGCCACTCTATTTTGGGATAAGGAAAGGGATGTGTTCCATTTTGGAGACATAGAAATGACTCCCCTTCTAGAAGAAATAGGGGAATTTGCTGGGTTGCCTTGGGATAGTCCTGGTCTGCTAGCACCTGAAAATCGCACCACTAGAGGGTTCCTTAAGATGATGGGGCTGAAGAAAAATGGTGATTTGGAGTGCTTGAAAAACTCCTATATACCTTTTGATTTCCTTTATGAAAGATACGGTCACAGTAGCTCTTACCGTATTTTTGATGATGAGTTCTCAATCACCTCTTTGGGCTGGGTTTATCGAAGGGTCTTCGTGTTTATTGTGTGCTTCTTGGGCATGCTGGCGTTCCCAATTCAAGGGGATAGAATCCATACTAGGCTGGCCATGGTGGCTAAAACTCTGATGGACCGGATCGAGGGGCAGACATATACTATTGTCCCTATGATCATTGCAGATATGTACAGGGCTTTGGAACGCTGTCAGAAGGGATTCAGATTCTTCGAGGGTTGCAACTTGCTATTACAAGTCTGGCTGTTAGAACATCTCCAAAGGGGCCAATACCGCCAAGAGTTTCCACGAAGGCCGTGGAATGACCACATAGCCTTCCATCACCCTAAAAGGATGACTTACATTCCAGACATGTTCGATCAACCTAAGAATGTTGTAGGGTGGATACAGTTTTCAACAAGCTGACTGAAGACCAGGTTCGGTGGATGTTCGAGTGGTTCCCCACTGACGAGTTCATCATAAGATCCAGAGATGTCCCACATTTAGTGCTGAACGGGTTGAGGGGGATATATCCTTATGCTCCCCTCAGGGTTATGAGACAGGCATGCAGGAGACAGGTCGTACCACGGGTCGCCAAGATGAGTCACTTCATAACTGATTTTCAGGGTGACGCCATCCCATATAAGAACGAAGCACAACATATGTGGACTTTGAAGATTATTGTGGAGAAGGATACCATCGAGCCGGACAGATACCATACGGGCCACTCATTCTTTTACCCTTCATGGTTGGATGATAATCTATCAGGAGTCTTTGAGCCAAGGGTTGGTCCAGGAAATAGGGTCATAGACGAGTTTGCTGAAGCAGAGGTGAAGTAAAACAGGCTGAGGAAAAGAGTTCGGAAGTCTGAGGCTGAGCATATGGCACAGCATAAGGCCGATATGGAAATGATTAACGAGTGGAAAGAAAGAGCTACTAAATCCAGCGAAAGGCTGGAATATCTGGAGTACAGTTTAATGGAATTGGAAGGGAAGATAAGGAAGAGGGTCACCGACTGTCAGAACGCTGAAGGAAATGAAGGAGGGCATTTGGCAAGGGCATTCCTACTAGTGAACCTGCGCGAGCTGGGAGAGTTGATCGACAGCAGCATCCGATTTGGAGAGGGTCCTTCTGGGACCAAGTAGATTAGTTACTTGCTTTCCATTTTAAATGTAATAAGGCCAAGTGCCATTAGCAACATTATCTTATTTAGTGGGGCGTTTACTTTTACATTAATTAGATGAGGCAATTATTGGCACTAAATTTCTCCAAATTTATTTGTCGCTAGGCCTCGGAACAATGGGGCTCCCAAATTAGGACGCGAATTTACATTCACGCAATATATGTTTAAATACTGCAAACATTTTAGAACCCTTACTGACTTGTTTACCTTTTTATTTTTCTTTATTATTTATTCCCATCCCCTAAGGTTGGTTCGCTCATACTGGCATCATCAGCGTATCATACCAGATCTAGAGGCTCTCCACCTCCTCCTCCTCCAAGTAATACAAAGAGTAAAGGGAAAGCTAAAATGGACGATTTAAGTGGTACTCGAAAAGAGAATGTGGAAAGAGCAAAAACTTCAGACGGACGAAGTGCTCCGGCACCAAATGATCTAGTTTTGAGGTTGGAACAAAAGATATTGGAGCTGCAGGGAGAGCTTGAGTAGGTCCGCAACTTGGCAAAAAATGTCCCCGATATCAATCAACAAAACACCAAAAACCCAGCACCTCCCCAAAGCACATCAAACCAACATCCACAAAACCATCATGCACCACCACAAAATCTCAATCCCTTACCGATACCAACTCCGCCACAACACCACCATCAACTAGTTCAGTACCCACCAACCGCCACTTACCACACTCCCTAGAACACACCACAACCCATTCCCGATCCTCAAAACTCAACCAATGACCACCATTACACCCAGGCTCCTGGCACTCACCAGAATAACCCTATGTATGTGGAAACCGTACCTCACTCTATCCAACTAACTTCCTATACACCAGAATCCGCTGAGAAGGACCTGCTCATCAAGAACATGGCTGAAGAACTCAAGAAGTTGACAAGTCGGGTTCGGGGTGTCGAAGGTGGCAAAGGAATAGAAGGTTTGAACTATGAAGACCTATGCATACAACCAGATGTAGAACTGCTAGAGGGGTACAAACCTCCCAAGTTCGAGATGTTTGACAGTAAGGTGATCCCAAGGTTCATCTGAGGACCTATTGTGACAAGCTTGTAGGGGTCGGAAAGGATGAAAAGATCCGGATGAAGCTTTTCATGAGGAGTCTTACGGGAGATGCTTTGTCCTGGTACATCATCCAGGATCCTAAGAAATGGTCCAACTGGGTGAGTATGGCATCAGATTTCATGGACCGATTCAGGTTCAACACAGAAAATGCACCAGATGTTTTCTACATTCAGAACCTCAAGAAGAAGCCCTCCGAGACTTTCTGCGGGTATGCTACTCGTTGGAGGTCAGAAGCAGCCAAAGTCAGGCCATCTTTGGACGAGGAACAGATGAATAAATTCTTCGTTAGAGCACAAGATCCGCAATACTATGAGAGGTTTATGGTCATTGAAAACCACAAGTTCTCTGACATCATCAAACTTGGGGAAAGGATCGAAGAAGGCATCAAAAGCGGGATGGTAACAAACTTTAAGGCATTACAGGCCACAAACAAGGCATTACAGTTAGGCAGCATATCAAAAAAGAAAGACGTTGGGACAGTAATGGTGGCTCAGGGCCCAAAATCTCCATTCACATATCAAACACCTCCACCCACATGTCAAACACCTCCACCCACATATCAAACACCTCCGCCCACATACCAAGCACCTCTACCTACATATCAACCATCATCTCCCAGATATTCCCAACCAGCCACTGTCTATAATACCTATAATTCCCAACCATCTCATTTCCAGTCACCTCCAACTCGCCAAAATTACCCAAGACCACGACCTAATTTTGACCGCAAGCCACCCAGACAATACACCGCTATTGCTGAACCCATCGACCAACTATATAAAAGGTTGAAAGCCGTTGGCTACATCACCCCTGTTCCCGCTGTGGCACTAGAGAATCCATCGCAATGGGTCAATCCAAACAAAACCCGTGCATACCATTCCGGTATGAAAGGGCACACCATTGACGAGTGCCAAACATTGAAAGACAAGATCCAGACACTGATTGACAACAAGGTCATACAGGAAAAAGAAGCTGCACCCAATGTCCGCAACAACCCTCTCCAGGATCATAGGGGAGGTGAGATACATGTGATAAAGATGGACGAAGAATGGATCCTGAGGGGTCGATTGGGCTTATTCGAGAAGGCGATGACTTCAAACCCGCAATCACACTTACTCCTATTGTAGTACAAACTCAGTCCCCAATCGAGGTTGAGGTAGCTGTACCAGTTCCATTTTAGGTAGAGGTAGCTCCACCTGCAGCCAACCCTGTTTCCTTTGAAGTAGAAGTGGCCACACCTTTCACAGTGACAGCATCAACCACACCTCCTTTAAATTCAAAAGCAATACCATGGGATTATGTTGCCGAAGCTAGGCGAAAAGGAAAGGCAAAGATGGAGTAATCCGATGCCGCACAAGGAATAACTAGGACCGGAAGAATCTATACACCTGAACACTTGGGAGGACCAAGTAAGGATGCCACTACCAAGCATCCTGTCATTGAAACAGATCCAGATGACCTTTGGAGGAAAGTACAAGCAAGGGAGTATTCCCTCATTGATCATTTGAACAAAACCCCGGGTCAGATATCCATCCTATCACTCTTACAAAATTGAGAGGCGCACAAGAACGCTTTGATGAAGGTGTTGAGTGAAGCTTACGTGCCCAACAATATCACCTGCGGAGAGATGGCCAACATGGTAGGGCAGGTGTTGGAAAGTCATAAAATAACCTTCCACGAGGATGAACTACCGCCTGAAGGATTGAATCACAACCGAGCATTCCATATCACGGTGCAATTTGAAGACAAATTCATTGCCAAGGTCTTGATTGATGGAGGTTCAAGCCTCAACATTTATCCGCTGGATACTCTGGAAAGATTGGACAAAGGTTTTCATGAAATACGGGCAGGGAGCATGAACGTGAAAGCTTTCGATGGGTCTCAAAGGGCCACGATTGGGGAAATTAACCTTTGCCTGCAGATGGGGCCAACTTGGTTCGACGTCGAGTTTCGGGTGCTCGATATACCAGCCTCATACAATCTTCTGTTGGGCCGACCATGGATACATGCCGCTGGGGCTGTGGCTTCCACATTACATCAAGCCATGAAATTCGAATGGAACCATCAGGAGGTGATCATTCATGGAGATGGGAGTAACCCCATTTACACCAGTCAAACCATCCCGGTTATCAGGAACAGAAGAAGACTAGGAGGAGAAACCTATCATCACATCGAACGTGTCAATGCCGTCGAGAAAGACAAGTGGTGGAGCAGCAAAATAGAAAGCATAAGCATGGTCTGGGTATGAACCCGGCCAAGGGCTCGGGAAGAATCTCCAGGGTATTACTAAACCAATATAGCTGAAGGGTCATGGTACTACTTTCGAGCTCGGATACCAGTACATATGGCATGAGTATAATGATTGGTCGCCTCCATGGTGCGGACCTTATTACCCTCTCGAGCAACCAGTGCCACATCTGGATTAAGCTTTTCACCAAGCTGATACAATATGGGGAATTGCTGAAGAAGAAGCATTAGCTGGGCTGAGGAATCTGTTCTTGGAGGATGGAGACATGGAATGCAGTGCAATAATTGAGGAGTAGGAGGAAGAAGGCCTCACTATTCAGACTGTGGAGAAGGGAGATGTTCTCAGGAACTGGACCGCCACAGGATCCCGGGCCCGCCGAGTCCCTGGGTGGCTTGGCAGATTTTATTCCTATAGCCATTCAAGGCATTTAAGATTTTCAGTAATTTGGTTTTAAAGACTTACTCGTTTCAAAATAAATGCTCGATTCATCGAGCCGTACTTGTTTGGATGTTTTTCAGTTTTAATCAAATGCATTGCTCTTTATTATTTTTCTACACTTTTTCTTTCTATAGCGTTATTATTACTTTTCCTGATGAACCGATGACTGTGACATGTAATGAGGCAACACAATAGGAGGGTAGTGATTTGGATGAAGAAGATGAAATACCCGAGGAAGTTGTTAGGGAGGTTGAAAACTTTGAGAATAAGCTAAGTCCAACCTGGACGAAACCGAAGCAGTAAATGTGGGGGACGCCGAGACCGTCAAGGAGACACGCATCAGCATTCACTTATCACCGACAGAGAAAGAGGAGTACATTCATTTCTTAAAGGAATATGAGGACATTTTCGCACTGTCGTATGATGACATGACGGGTTTAAGCACATCCATAGTGGCTCACAAGTTGCCTACTAATCCCATGTGTCCGCCAGTAAAGTAGAAACTCAGAAAATTCAAACCAGATATGAGCCTGAAAATCAAGGAGGAAGTTACTAAGTAGATCAAAGCCAAAGTTCTCAGGGTGGTTGAGTACCCAACCTGGTTAGCCAACATCGTGCCAGTTCCGAAGAAGGATGGGAAGGTCAGAGTATGTGTTGACTATCGAGATTTAAACAGAGCAAGTCCCAAGGATGACTTTCCACTGCCAAACATACACATCCTGATCGACAATTACACCAAGCATGAACTCCAATCCTTTGTAGATTGCTTCGCCGGTTATCACCAGATCTGGATGGATGAAGAAGACGCAGAGAAAACAGATTTTATTACACCATGGGGGGTATACTGCTACAAGATGATGCCATTTGGTCTAAAGAATGCTGGGGCTACCTACATAAGAGCCATGACAACCATCTTCCACGATATGATACACAAAGAAATAGAGGTGTATGTGGACGACGTCATTATCAAATCCAAGAGGGCCACGGATCACATAGAGGACTTGAGAAAGTTCTTTGACAGGTTAAGGAGGTACAACTTAAAATTGAACCCCGCAAAGTGTGCATTCGGGGTTCCCACAGGAAAGTTACTGGGATTCATTGTCAGTCATCGAGGGATCGAGCTGGACCCGTCTAAAGTTAAGGCTATTCAGGAGTTACCACCACCTAGAAGCAAAAAGGATGTGATAAGCTTCCTAGGACGTCTCAACTATATCAGTCGCTTCATAGCACAGTCCACAGTCATATGTGAACCCATTTTCAAGATGTTGAAGAAAGATGCCGAGACAAGCTGGGCCGAGGTTGTCAGAATGCTTTCGACAAAATCAAGGAGTACCTGTCCACACCACCAGTTTGGGTCCTGCCAGAGCCCGGACGGCCTTTGCTACTCTAACTATCTGTATTGGATGGAGCCTTCGGATGTGTTCTGGGACAACATGACGAGACAGGGAGAAAGGAGCAAGCCATGTACTACTTGAGTAAGAAGTTCACACCTTACGAAGCACGGTACTCTCTGTTGGAACCCACTTGCTGTGCTTTGACATGGACAGCCCAGAAGTTGAGGCATTACTTCTATGCCTATACCACGTACCTCATATCCAGGATGGACCCTTTGAAGTACATATTTCAGAAACCCATGCCGACTCGAAAGTTAGCCAAGTGGCAGATACTGTTGAGTGAGTTCGATATCATCTACGTAACTCAAAAGGCGGTCAAAGGACAAGCATTGGCAGATCATCTTGCTGAAAATCCGGTGGGAGGAGAATACGAACCTTTGAAAACGTATTTTCCTAATGAAGAGGTGTCATTCGTAGGAGAGGACATTACCGAAGCATACGACGGTTAGAGGATGTTCTTCGACGGAGCTGAAAATTTCAAAGGAGTGGGCATTAGAGCAATTCTGGTATTAGAAATGGGTCAACATTATCCGATATCTGCTAAACTGAGATTTCCCTGCACCAACAACATGGTAGAATATGAAGCCTGTATACTAGGACTCAACATGGCAATTGACATGAATATTCAGGAGCTGCTGGTAATCGGTAATTCAGATTTACTTGTGCACCAGGTACAAGGAGAGTGGGCCACCAAGAATTCCAAGATATTGCCATATCTGCACCATGTGCAGGAATTGAGAAAAAGTTCACGAAGGTAGAGTTTCGGTATGTTCCCAGAATTCAGAACGAGTTTGCTGATGCTTTGGCCACCTTGTCATCTATGATACAGCACCCAGACAAGAATTTCATCGATCCCATCCCAGTGAGAATTCATAACCAACAGGCGTATTGTGCCCACTTCGAAGAAGAAAGAGTCGGGAAGCCTTGGTTCCATGACATCAAGGAATACTTGGCGAAAGAAGAATTCCCGGAGTGTGCGAACCACATTAAAAAATGCACACTACGAAGATTGTCCAATCACTTCTTCCACAACGGAGGAAACTTGTACAGAAGAACTCCTGATTTGGGATTGCTAAGATGTGTCGACACAAAAGAAGCTTCTAAACTACTTGAGGATATACATGCGGGAACCTGCGGCCCGCATATGAATGGTTTCGTCTTGGCCAAGAAGATACTTAGGGCCGTTTACTTTTGGATGACTATGGAGACAGACTGTGTCCAGTATGTCCGCAAATGTTACCAATGTCAAGTGCATGCCGATATGATAAAAGTGCCGCCAAATGAGCTCAATGCAACAAGCTCACCTTGGCCATTTGCTGCCTGGGGAATGGATGTCATCGGTCTTATCGAGCCCACCGCTTCAAACGAGCACAAGTTTATTCTGGTAGCCATTGATTACTTCACAAATTGGTAGAGGCTGCATTTTACAAAGCGGTAACCAAGAAAGTCATCACAGACTTTGTCAAAGATATATTGTTTGCCGATTCAGAGTTCTCGAGTCTGTTGTCACTGACAATGTTTCCAATCTCAACAATGATCTGATGAAAGCCATGTGTGAAGCTTTCAAAATCAAGCACAAGAATTCCACAGCCTATAGACCTCAGATGAATGGAGCCGTAGAAGACGCCAACAAAAACATCAAGAAGATACTAAGGAAGATGGTAGATAACCACAAGAAATGGCACGAGAAGCTACCTTTTGCTCTATTGGGATACCGCACTACAGTTCGCACATCAACCGGGGCAACCCCCTATCATGCTGGTTTATGGTACCAAAGCTGTCATCCCAGCCGAGGTAGAGGTTTCTTCTTCAAGAATCATACAGGAAGCTAAACTCAGCGATACAAAATGGATAAGGAGCCGCTATGAGCAATTGGCCCAGATAGACAGAAAAAGAATGAACGCAGTATGTCATGATCAGCTTTATCAGAACAGAATATCCAGAGCTTTCAACAAAAGAGTCAAACCAAGACAATTTGCACCAGGACAGTTGGTGCTGAAGAAGATCTTCCCACATCAAGATGAAGCCAAAGGGAAATTCTCTCTCAACCGGCAAGGTCCTTACATGGTTCATAGGGTGCTAACAGGAGGAGCACTCATACTTGCAGAAATGGACGGAGAAGTCTGGCCAAAACCAATCAATTCAGGCGCAGTCAAGAGATACTATGCTTAGACTATTTATATTTCCTCATCTGATGTAACTGAACTACGCTTGACCTGATTCCCGTTTAAGAGGGGATATGTAGGCAGGCCTGTGGGTTCGGTCATATCATAATAAAATTTCCATTTCCCTCCAAGATCAGAAACTGGGGCAGAATTTTGAGGAGGACCCTCAAAATTCCGGAGCAAGTCCAGCCAACGCCATTGCATGCCAGAAAGTCAAAAATTGGTTAAGAAACTGGGGCAGAATATTTGAGAAGGATTCTCAAAATTCCAAAGAAGGTTCAACAAGTTCTGGAAACGGTCGAAGGATCATCTACCAAACTGGGGCAGAATTTTGAGGAGGACCCTCAAAATTCTAACATAAGAAAGCTGCAGTGTCCCTGAAATGTGTTACAGTCACTAGTTCATCTAAAATTACTTGATATTTCAATATGTTTCTAACTAACTGTATTTTTATCAATAATTGCATGTTTTCAAAAACTCTATTTTCGTAACAGTAGGTGTTACCCAGGGAAACTCAAACGAGGCCTCCAAAATGGAGCATAGCAAGGCCAGTAGACAAAGGCACGAACCAACCTCCCCTTACGGAACTTACAATTTTTCTTTGAGCGCAGGCACATCTGACGTAGAGATAGCATTCGCAGACATATATACACGAAACAAAGTCACTATCCAACGGGCCACCGGACACTGAACGTATCCCCAGCTAAAGAAACACCTATACCCTTATTTGCTATTTTTGTTCTTTGAATGGGACTAAGCCCTGTCCCGCATCCTGCATGAGGCTAATCCCTGCCTCCATATCTGCATGAGGCTAATCCCTGCCTCCATATTTGCATGAGGCTAATCCCTGCCTCCATATCTTGCCTCCATATCTGCATGGGGATAATCCCTGCCTCCATATCTGCATGGGGATAATCCCTGCCTCCATATCTGCATGAGGCTAATCCCTGCCTCCATATTTGCATGAGGCTAATCCCTGCCTCCATACCTACATGAGGCTAATCCCTGCCTCCACAATTTGCATGAGGCTAATCCCTGCCTCCACATTTGCATGAGGCTAATCTCTGCCTCCATATCTGCATGAGGCTAATCCCTGCCTCCATATTTGCATGAGGCTAATCCCTGCCTCCATATTTGCATGAGGCTAATCCCTGCCTCCACATTTGCATGAGGCTAATCCATGCCTCCACATTTACAGGGGGACTAAGCGTTGTCCCTCCTTGCACAAATATTGCTCTACTCCGGTACTATCTATCTGCTTTTCTATCGGACTAAGCTATGCCCTTCATTTCACAAGACTAAGCCTTGTTTTGTTAACATCATATTCTCACATCTCATGGGCTGAAATATCGCCAATCTATCAAAAGGCGTCATAATCTAAAGGCATCATCCTCATAGCTGGAAGACACCATGCCATGGCCTGAGGATCTCTCAAATTTGCATATCATTATTCAAAGGCGTCATGGTTCGGAGGCACCATCTTCATGGCCCGAGAACACCATTTCATGGCCTGCAAATCTCTCACTAAACAATTCGTAACCCAGGACATCATGGTCTGAGGACGTCATACTTAACCGTCCGAAGACAACTTTCATGGTCCAAAGGGAATCCACATCATGTTTAAATTTTTGCACAAATACATGTTTGTAGCATCTCTTTATCTGCAGGTGACCAGTAAGCAACCGCTGTCCTAGCGGGAGCAACCTCGCTCCAGTTCCTTCAACTATCTCAAACTTAACCATAACTATTCTTTCACCTATCCCGAAATCTCGTGTCCATTCTTGTAATGACTTCATCGGTATATTCCGTCAATGAATTGGAACTACACATGGTCTGATTCATGTAAAACCAGGGATATGTAGGCAGCTCAAAGACCAGAGTCCGACCTCTATCTTTCAGAACATCCCATCCGGTCAAAATTGGCCATCATTTCTTCACCCGAAAACTCTTTCATCCTTCCCGGGTAAAGAGGGGCAGCTGTTGATACCCAATTTTTCCCATAATATTTTCAAAAACTATGCCTTGGCATCAATTAGTATTTTTTTATACAATTTCTGCATTTTTGAAATATTTTAATTAATTTATCCCAACATTTTATTTATAAAACAATCACTGATTGCATCACAAATAGTTTTATAATAATTTTTTGTGGCTTAACTTTGTCATTTGCATTTGTACAAAGTTTCAGTTATTGCACAAATAGCCACTTTTGTATTTTTAGGTTGCAATTGTAATTACTTTGCAATTATAGCCCACGCACGCATTATTACATTATTTTACCAGAAAACAACCTTTTATATTTTTAAATATTAAGTAATTATTTTAAAACATTTCCAGGCATCAGAATCATTTTAATAATTTATTAACTATTTTTAAAAAATTATTTTAGCAATAAAATATGTATTTAACAAATAGCCCCTTTCATTTGGACCCAGCCAATTAGACAGCCCAATTTTTAATCCCACATTAGCCCAAAATCTACCCAGGCCCAAGTCCTATTTGACCCTAACCCAATTAAGCCTACCCGACCCAATACCCCGGCCTATCCTGGCCGTTGATCATTTTGATCAACGGTCCAGATCTTCCCTTACCATAATTAAACCCTAATGACCCCCCCCCCCCAAACCTCTCATTTTCCTCTCCTCTCACCGCCGTCACTCACCTCTCCTCTTCTGAAATGCTCTCCAATATTAACCCTAACTCACCCTCATCGTCACTCGTCTACTGCCGTTCATGGTGGTTTCTCACCACCATCAGGCCTCTAATGGCCTCTTCTATGCTGGTATCGCCATCTCGAAGGTCCTCGAGGGACCAGGGTCAGTCCGCTTACACCTGTGGCCCTTTCTTGCTTGTTTCAGGCTGTTCCGGTTTGATTTCAAGTAAGATTTTCCTATTTTGCCTTAAACCTATGGATTTCTAAGCCTACTTCTTCATCTCTGTGTCATTTTTCTCGAAACCCTAATTTTGTCCTTTGAACTTCCCAGATCTATGCAAGATTTGAGATGGATTGAACCTATTTTACATGAGTTTTACAAAAATCTCCGATTTTCAAGTGGCTTCCTATTTTTCTGAACTAGGGTTTCTGAAAATCTCTTTCTTCAAAATGTTTTGCTAATTTTGAATATTTAATCTTCTATTTTTATGTGTTTTTGACAGATTTCGAAGAGTTTGCTTCAACCCTAACTAGTTTATGCTGAAGCCCTAATTTTCTTATGTTTTGCTTTGATTCTGAGTCTTTCCGAGCTACTTGTTACATTGTTTGTGCTGTGCTTTGACTTTCATGAATTCCCCCCTTAGTCTAATTCAGTATCTTGTGACTTTTACCCTAGTTCATCTCTACTAGGGTTTCTGAGTCGATCTCTTGGCTAATTTATGTGTGTTTATGAAGTTTCATTTAGCTTACTCGTCTATTTGTGGAAAACTGATATTTTTCCTCTCTTTAGATCAGTACTACTTTGGATTTTTGATTTATTGATTTGCCTGGTTAAAATTTATGTGCTGATTCATGATTTATTCCCTTGTTTACGACTTTAATTATTCTTCTTACCTTATTGCCTGTAATGTTACTGATTCTTCACGATTATTTCCTTAATTAAGCTCCTGTTTGTTTACCCCTTTACTTGGGTCTGATTTGATTTTCTTTCCTTAAGTGATTCTTGTCCGTTAACCGTTGAGTAGTTGTCCCTAATTAAAGGAAGACTACACTGATTTCGTGTGTGATTGATTTTGTAATTTCCCTAATTGCTGAGTTTGATTTCTTTTACCTTACTCTGCTCCGCTCCTAAACTGCTATATATACTCTCCTCTATTCTCAGTTCAAGAGAGGAACATTAGTTCACCATTACTCTTACACTCTAAAAAACTCTCTCGGTTCTTCCTACTACTTGTGATCTTCATTAGTCTTGCCAGCCGTAATCAAAGGCTAGAAATTGCACAACACCTGTCTTACCTCTTGTGTTCTCTTTCCCTATGTGTTTCATTACTGCCTTAGTTCATCAGTCATGAGTTAATTTTCTGCTCCTGTCTACTGTCTATCCAGCATGCCTAATATTGCCTTGTTCAATATGTGATTAGCATGCCTCAACTTTACTTGCCTGTCTACTGTTTATCTAGCATGCCTAATACTGCCTTGTTCAATTTGTGATTAGCATGTCTCAACTATACTTGTCTGTCTACTGTTTGTCTAGCATGTCTAAATCTTGTTTTGCTTAGTGTGTGGTTGGCATGTCTACATTATGAATGCTTGGTGGTGTTTTGCCTAGTCTGTTCATTTAAGTCCTTTCCTACTCTGCTTTGCTAAGTCATCTAGTCTCTCAAGGCAACTCTAGTTGTGTGTTTGAGGTTTAAGTGTTCTCAATATTTTTGCTCCATGTCTTAATCACCTACCCTTGTAACTAACTTAGTAATTATGTGTATCTGTTTGCTTCTATGTTCCACTATACACTAAGGTGTATTCTATGTATCCCCAACCCCTCTCTCCTTGTTTGCAACCTGCTTGCCAAGTGTTTTCTGAATATGGTTGTTCTGTGATTTGTGTGTTGATTTCGAAGTGTTTTCATACTTTTCTCAAGCTGTTTTACTACCAAACTATTACTGGTTTTTCAGAAAATCTATTCAATCCTAAGATTCCTCTCTATACTGTTTACCAAAACCTTTTCAAATCATGTCAAGCACTCTCATTTATTCTTAAGTTATTAAGTCTTGCCCCTCTGGTATGTGTACTGCTTAGAGGTCCTTGAGATCTCTCTGAACTCTGGCATATCAGGGCTGGCTCTTCCACACTGCACATAATCAGTCCTTATTTGAGAAAGTCTGGGAGTGAGCACTGCCCGGGATCCTTGAGGTCCTTAGGGAACTCTGACACACCTGGACATGAACTTGGGCTATGAAATCTTTGGCATTTGAGACTACTGAAGGCCCGGAACACCAGGATTTTCTTTGGGCCTACTTCAGGCTCCCTGTAGCTTAATTTATGTTTTATTTATGTAATTTATTCCATCATTGGGATGTAATAATTAATTATAAATAGATATTGGGGTGACTAGTGAAATGGGAGGGTAGTTGTATGGTACTGTGGGTAAAACGGGGTAGAAAACATGCTATAGGCTTTATGTTTTGCAAATCTGCGTTAGAATCCATGTTCTAGGACGGTTTGTTCATTTGCATTTAAACCATGATGATCTTGTGCATTAGATAACCTGATTTTAGGACCTTCACGTTTATGGCTTCAACATACTACATGCCACATATCATTTTTCCATGCTTTAATTTTGCACGAGTCTTGTCACTTAGAGATCCTGCTCCTAGGATAACAACCCTGTCTTAATAAAGCTTGCATTTCTGTATGCATTAGATACCTTGTCTTTTAGGAACCCTATTTGCATTTCGTTTGACATGTCTATTTCGATTGAAATAAGTAATTGGCTATGAAAAGGTCTAAACAACCTCACACATAGGCATCATGTCTCTAAATACAAGTTGATATAAAATACATGTTATAACCTATATCGCCTAGATCAACATGCTCATCGGTTAAACGATTTCAACTATTCAAACGGTTCCTGTAATTGTGATTGCACACAGTCCCCCGCCTAGGCAAGCCTTAGGTAATCAGTCTCTATATTTAAACTGGAAACTGCGTTTGATTGTGTTAAATTGCTTAAGCTTAACAGGCTATAAAACCAGTAGGCAAACTGGTTAGGATTCCGCCACTTTCCTTATGCATATCTTGTATCTGTAACCTTCATCTAGATATCATGTCCTTAGGATTTCTGAACTTCTTCAAAATCTGGGTTTTAGACGTGCTGTTTGTCTACCTATGTACATGCGGAGGTAAATATGAGCCTGCCAACTGTTTGTCCCTATTTGCTTGTCCTACATGTTATTTGCTTGACGCCTAGATTTTACCTTTTTAAAACCTTAGGTTGTCTAGAACTGTCCAGATTTAGAGGTCCTAAATTCCTCCAGGATCATAAATGAGGGACGGGTTGCAGCACGCTTAGAGGTCGCTAATTAAACTCGCTTATAACCACTAAGGGGAGGGTAATGGGTAGTAAAAGGATATGATGACCTGTGCGCTAATGTCACGTGTAGCCCCTCTCCCTGAGGAATGATTACCGGGCATTGCATGGGTATGATCCTGTAGGCCAATCAACTTAGGACTTCCCTTTCCCAATTCCTATATGTGTTTAAATTCTCTAAACTTCTTTTTCTTTGCCTATACATGTGTAAGTTGTCCAAACCTCTTTATCTTCATTATCTGAACTTCATTGATCATATATGCATTTAGATGGGGAAAGCTACTTTATTTGCAAATACTTGCTTACTTGTTAATTGACTAATTCATATAGTTTAAGTTCGGCCAGGACCTACCGTTGTGGATCGCGAGGGGTGCCTAATACCTTCCCCTCAAGGTTATTTCGAGCCCTTACCCTAATCTCTGGTAATGCAAACTAGTTACATGAGTTAATCGCTCTAGGTGCCCTAACGCACCATAATCCGTTAGGTGACGACTCTTCAAATACGTAATTCCCAAAAGGAAACGAGTTGTTCCCCCATGAATGTCGAAACCGGACTTCTCCGCGAGGAGGAAAAAGGGGGCGCGACAGCCGCAACACCTCAAAGGGGCCAATAAACCTCGGGCTCAACTTGCCCTTCTTTCCAAATCTCATAACGCCCTTCATAGGCGAAGCCCGAAGCAAGACCCGCTCTCCAACCATAAAGGAAACATCGCGAACCTTCCGGTCCGCATAACTCTTCTGTCTGGACTGGGCTGTGCGGATTCTATCCTAAATCACCTTAACCTTCTCCAAAGCATCTTGAACAAATACTGTGTCCAATAATCTAGCCTCGCCCGGCTCGAACCAACCCACCGGGGATCTATACCGCCTACCATACAGAGCCTCATACGGTGCCATCTGAATGATGGACTGATAGCTGTTGTTGTAGGCAAGCTCCGCAAGTGGCAAGAACTGATCCCAAGAACCTCCAAACTCCATCACACACGAACAGAGCATATCCTCAAGAATCTGAATAGTGCGCTCGGACTGTCCGTCCATCTTGGGGTGAAATGTTGTGATCAACTCCACCCGAGTACCCAACTCATGCTGTACGACTCTCCAGAACCGTGATGTAAACTGAGTACCTCTATCTGAAATGATGGAAACTGGAATACCATGTAGACGAACAATCTCTCGGATATAAATCTCTGCCAACCGCTCTGAAGAATAGGTAGTACACACGGGAATGAAGTGCGCGGACTTGGTCAGCTGATCCATAATCACCCAAATAGCATCGAACTTCCTCTAAGTCCGTGGGAGTCCAACTACGAAATCCATGGTGATCCGCTCCCACTTCCACTCCGGAATCTCTATCTGCTGAAGCAAGCCACCCGGTCTCTGATGCTCATATTTCACCTGCTGACAATTGAGGCATCGAGCTACAAACCCAACTATATCCTTCTTCATCCTCCTCCACCAATAGTGCTGCCTCAAATCCTGGTACATCTTTGCGGCACCCGGATAGATGGAAAACCGCGAATTGTGGGCCTCCTCTAGGATCAACTCCCGAAGCCCATCAACATTGGGCACACATATCTAACTCTGCATCCTCAATACCCCGTCATCACCAATGGTCACATCTCTGGCATCATCATGCAGAACCTAGTCCTTGAGGACAAGCAAATGAGGGTCATCAAACTGACGCTCTCTAATACGATCAAACAAGGAAGACCGAGAAACCACACAAGCTAGGACCCAACTGGGCTCCGAAATATCCAATCTCACAAACTGGCTGGCTAAGGCCTGAACATCCATCGCCAGGGGTCTCTCTGCTACTGGTAAATAAGCCAAACTCCCCAAACTCTCCGCCCGGTGACTCAAAGCATCGGCCACCACATTGGCCTTCCCCGGGTGGTACAAAATAGTGATATCATAATCCTTAAGCAGCTCTAACCACCTCCTCTGACGCAAATTAAGGTCCTTCTGCTTGAACAGATGCTGCAAACTTCGGTGATCAGTGTAGATCTCACAAGGAACACCGTACAAATAATGACGCCAGATCTTCAAGGCGTGAATAATAGCAGCTAACTCGAGATCGTGGACATGATAATTCTTCTCATGTACCTTCAGCTGTCTGGACGCGTAGGCAATCACCCTACTGTCCTGCATCAACACCACTCCAAGGCCAATCCTCGAGGCATCACAATAGACAGTATAAGACCCCGAACCTGTAGGCAATATCAATACTGGGGTTGTAGTCAAAGCTGTCTTGAGTTTCTGAAAGCTCTCCTCACTCTTCCGTCCACCTGAACGGAGCACCCTTCTGGGTCAGCCTGGTCATAGGTGCTGCAATAGATGAGAATCTCTCAACAAATCGATGGTAATAGCCCGCAAAACCAAGAAAACTACAGATCTCTATAGCTGAGGATGGTCTGGGCCAACTCTGCACAGCTTCCACTTCCTTTGAATCCACCTTGATCCCTTCACCCGATACTACGTGACCGAAGAATGCCACGGAATCCAACCAGAACTCACATTTCGAGAACTTTGCATATAATTTCTTTTCTCTCAAGGTCTGAAGCACTGTCCTCAGCTGCTGCTCATGATCTTCCTGACTTCGGGAGTACACCAGAACGTCATCAATAAAGACAATGACGAACGAGTCAAGATATGGGCGGAATACACTGTGCATCAAATGCATAAATGTTACTGGGGCATTGGTCAGTCCAAATGACATAACAAGGAACTCGTAATGACCATACCGAGTCCTGAAAGCAGTCTTTGGGATATCTGGCTCCCGAATCTTCAACTGTTGATAACCTGAATGCAAGTCAATCTTAGAAAACACTCGGTGACCCTGTAACTGATCAAACAAGTCATCAATACGAGGCAAAGGTTACCAATTCTTCACTGTAACTTTGTTCAACTGGCAATAATCGATACACATACGCATAGAACCATCCTTTTTCTTCACAAACAAGATAGGAGCACCCCAAGGTGACACACTGGGCCGAATAAAGCCCTTATCAAGCAATTCCTGTAACTGTTCCTTCAACTCCTTCAACTCAGGAGGAGCCATACGATAAGGAGGAATAGAGACGGGCTGAGTGCCCGACAACAAATCAATGACAAAATCAATATCTTTGTCGGGCGGCATGCCCGAAAGATCAGCTGGAAACATATAAGATAAATCCCGCACTACTAGGACTGAATCAACTATAGGGGTATCAATACTAACATCTCTCACATATGCTAGATACGCATCACACCCTTTCTCAACCATTCGCTGAGCTTTAAGAAATGAAATAACTCTACTAGGAGTGTAATCTAAAGTACCCCTCCACTCTAATTGCGGTACACCTGGCATAGCCAGCGTCACGGTCTTGGTGTGACAATCAAGAATAGCATAATGGGGCGACAACCAGTCCATGCCCAAGATAACATCAAAATCTACCATGCTGAGCAATAATAAATTGATTCTGGTCTCAAAACCACTAAGAGCAATCAAACACGACCGATAAACGCGGTCCACCACAAGAGAATCTCCCACTAGAGTAGAAACATAAACAGGGGAACTCAAAGAATCCCGAGATACGCCCAAATGCGGGGCAAAATAAGAGGACACGTAGGAATAAGTGGATCCTGGATCGAATAGAATCGATGCATCTCTATGACAGACCGGAACAATACCTGTGATGATAGAATCGGAGGCAACAGCCTTAGTACGGGCAGGAAGAGCATAATATCTGGCCTGGCCTCCCCCTCTAGGGCGACCTCTACCTCCCCGACCTCCACCTCTAGCTGGCTAAGCAGGTGGGGTAGCAATTGGTGGTGTGATCATAGCCTTGGAACCCTGTGGCTGAGAAGGCTGTGGAGGTGCACCCCTCCTAAGTCTAGGGCAATCCCTCACCATATGGCGTGTGTCGCCAAACTCAAAACAAGCTCTGGGAGGATGTGGCGGCTGTGACTGGCTCGGGCCAGGTCTGCTGGACTGACCACTGAAAGCACCCCGTGCAGGAGGCGCACTAGATACTGGAGGTGCATAATAAGGATCCTAAGGTCTAGGAAGAGATGGAATACTACTGGCTGCTGGAAGAGCTGAAGAACGGGGTGACTCACATAACCCCTACCATGACGAACTGCAGCCAGGGCACGGACACCAGAATAATGGTCCGACTCTCGAGACCTCTTGGCCCCTCTCTCCTCTCTATCCCGAGCAACAATGCCCTCTACTTTCCTAGCAATACTCACCACCTGCTGATAGCGATATCCATATCTAGATCCCGGGCTATGAGCCCTTCAATAAATCGACGAACTCTCTCACAAACTGTAGAAACCAAGGCCGGTGCATGTCTAGCCAAGTCACTGAAATGGACAGCATACTCCGAAACAGTCATAGTACCCTGGCGCAAATGCTCAAACTCCGTGCGCCATGTGTCCCTGAGGCTCTGAGGGACATACTCCCTCAAAAACATATCCGAAAACTGGTTCCATGTAAGGGAAGCTACCTCAGCCGGACTATCCAACTCAAAAGTACGCCACCACTGATAGGCTGCCCCTCGAAGCTAGAAAGCAGTGAAGGAAACCCCACTCATCTCTGCTATACCCATAATGCGGAGGATACGGTGGCACTCCTCCAAAAATCCCTTAGCATCCTCTGATGCTAGACCACTAAATGTAGGAGGGTCGTACTTCTTGTACCTTTCAAGCCTCTGCTGCTCCTCCTCTAAAACTGCTGCCCTACCCTCGGGCTGAGCTGGGGCTACAGGCAGTCCCGCTATAACCTCTGGGATCTGATCAAACTGAACCCGCTGCTCTGGAGTGCGGGCGGCGGGAGTCTGCGCCCTTACCCCGGCCTGAGATGTGGCTGCAACTAGGGGAATCAACCTTGCCTGAGCTAGAGTGCTGTACATGCCCATGAACTGTGCAAAGGTCTCCTGGAGAGCTGGAGTAGTAGTAGTAGTAGGCGTATCAGGCACCTGGACTCCGGTTGGAGCTGTCGGTGGCTCCTCTGTAGCAGCTCGGGTGGGTACTCTGGCTGCACCGCGTGCGCGTCCTTGGCCTCTACCCCGGCCCCGGCCTCTGGCAGCTCTAGCAGGGGGCACGGGTGCCTGGTCATCTCGGTAGCACGTGTCCTCACCATCTGTGAGAGAATAGAAGACAGAAGTTTAGAATTTCGAAGTCAATAATCTCGCACGACAAGGAATCAAATGAAGTGGAATTTTCCTAACAGTTCCACAGCCTCTCGAAGATAAGTACACACGTCTCCGTACGATCCGTGAGACTCTAATAAACCGGCTTGTGACTCATGACTCCTATGAACCTAGAGCTCTGATACAAACTTGTCACGACCCAAGTTCTCCCTCCGTGAACTATCGTGACGGCACCTAGTCTCTACGACTAGGTAAGCCTAACAATTTGCGAAAATGAAACAAAGATACGAAACTAACAATTAACAGGTAAATATAATAAAGGAGTTTAAAATGCCGCTCGGCATATACGATAAAACACTCTCGAATTGAACATAAGCGCTCCCAAAACCCGGAATCTCATGAATCACAAGCTACAGAAGTACATAGTGTTTCTAACACCAGAAATCTATCAACGAAGGAAAATACAGGAAGTCTATAACTAAAGGAGGAATAGAGAGGGACTTCTAGGTCTGCGGACGCGGCATATATACCTCGAAGTCTCTAAGATCGCCTCGCCTCACCAGAAGTATGGCTGAGAAGAGGTACCTGGATCTGCACACGAAAAACATGTGCAGGAAAGGGTATGAGTACACCACAGCGGTACCCAGTAAGTGTCAAGCCTAACCTCGGTCGAGTAGTGACGAGATCAGGTCAGGGCCCTACTAGTTTATACATATAATAAGATAAACAATATGAAATATCGCAGTAGAGTTAAAAATGCTAACAGTCAATGAAAAATGAAAACACAGGAAGAAATAACTCAGTACACAGAGATAGCAACAGGGGATCTCCCGGGATACCGTCCCGTAGTCCCAAACATAAATGTACAGAGGATCTCCCGGGATACCGTCCCGTAGTCCAAATCGTAAATGTGCAGGGGGGTCTCCCGGAATACCGTTCTGTAGTCCCAAAATAAATATCCAATACAGGGGGGTCTCCCGGGATACCGTCCTATAGTCCCAAACATAAACATACAAGGGGATCTCCCGAAATACCGTTCCGTAGTCCCAAAATAAATACACAACTCATTCAATATACACAACAATTCTAGCTAGGAAAGGTCTACAGCTCTAATCAAGTTCGTAGAAAAGAAGACAGGTAATTCTTACTCTAAACATGCTACACAGAATCCAGGTAAGCAGTTAAAGCAGATAAGGCAGTTAAGGCACGTAAGCATGCTTTCCTAAGCTAAATAGGAGGCTACATATACTAGTATTACTCAATTAAAGGAAAACATAGATATTTACTTAACGAAAATGGGGTTTTTCAACAATTAGCACGTGTACGCACTTGTCACCTCACGTACATGGCATTCATATAACAACAGTACCAATCCTAAGGGGAGTTCCCCCACACAAGGTTAGGCAAGCCACTTACCTCGAACCAAGCTCAAAATCACGCTTTTGCCACGAGTATCCAACTCCGAGTGGCCCAAATCTAATCAAATCAATTACATAACGTAAATAAAACTATAAGCAACTCATTTAGCTAATGAATTCAAAGCTAAGGCAAGAAAATTGAAAAACGCCCAAAAATCCTTCCCGGGGCTCACGTCTCGGAATCGGGTAAAAGTCACAAATTACGAACACCCATTCACTCACGAGTTGACTCGTACAAAAATCATCTCAAACCGACGTCAAACTCCTATTCAAACCTCACATTTTCAATTGGGGAACTTTTTCCCCCATTTCCAAACTTCTACCCTCAAATTCCTTAATTAGATGAGGAAAACAATCATAGATTAATGTATTATGATCAAATTAGAGTTGGAATTCGTTACCCAATATTTCTCCTTCAAAAACCCTCTAGAAATCGCCTCCCACCGAGCTGCAAATCGATTTTTGTGTTATGAAATTTCAAACGCTCGAAGTCCTCTTTTCTGCCCAGCAATTTCCGCATCTGCGCTTATTGGGCCGCATCTGCGGAAAAATTATCGCAAGTGCGAGGGTATATCCGGGCTGGGGCCGCATCTGCGGTCACTAGGCCGCATCTATGGTCCCGCATACGGTCCCACATCTGTGGTTGCTAACGCCCAAGCCAAATTCCGCATCTGCGGCTTCCTAGCCGCTTATGCGGCTCCGCACCTACAATCCCACATCCGCAGGTGCGATTACATCAGGTGCAGCAAATCTTCAGCAAATGCCTAAGTTCCAAACCACATCCGTTAAGCATTCGAAACTCACCCGAGGCTCCCAGGACCTCAACCAAACATACCAACCAATCCTAAAACATCGTACGAACTTAGTCGAGCCCTCAAATCACATCAAACAACGCTAAAACCACGTATCACCCTCCAATCCAAACCTAATGAACTTAAATTTCTAAAATTCTACATCCGATGCCGAAACCAACCAAACCATGTCCGATTGACCCCAAATTTTGCACACAAGTCATATTCACCACTAAGGACCTATTCCAACTTCCGAATTCAGATTTCGACCCCGATATCAAAAATTCCACTATTGGCCCGAAACTCCAAAAATTCAATTTTCGCCATTTCAAGCCTAAATAAGCTACGGACCTCCAAAACACAATCCAGACACGCCCCTAAGCCCGAAATCACCCAATGGAGCTAACAGAATTGACGAAATTCCATTTCGGAGCCGTCTTCATACTATTCCGACTACGGTCCAAATTCTAAGACATCAGCTCTCATTTAGGGACTAAGTGTCCCAAAACACTCCGAAATTCAAAATTAACCATCCCAGAAAATCACAATAGCAGAAAAAGACACGGGGAAAGTAGTTAACAGGGGATCGGGGCGTAAATTCTCAAAACGACCGGCTGGATCGTTACAAATAATTAGTAAAATACTTGAACGGTCCATATGGAGGGTGTATAAACCCACATATATCACCACGTATATTGTCACGCCCCAAAATCCGAGGAGCGCGACCGGCGCTCAACCGAGTAAACTCGACTGAGCAAGCCTGTTAGGTTTCATTCTACCCAAACTAATTCATGAATAAATAGGAGATGGACTCCATTAATCATACTTAGTAAGTATTTCATTAACAACTTCCATTTCATTTCCATTAGCAGCTTAAATCATAATTATCAAAATATTACAAGTTTGTGAATCTTTGCCAAACATCAATATTTCTACTTTAATTCCAATACCCGACACTACCCACAACCTGTCTACGGAGCCTCTAAACACAACTGAAGAGTAATGTAATATGGAAATGCCGGTAACAAGGCTCCGGCTATACCTCAAATACAAAGTACGTGATAAACAGATGAACAGGACCCCGAAACGGAGTGGGGCTCACCAAGCCAGCTGAAAGGATGATGCGGCACTAGCTGCAACCAACACTGCCTGCTATAGAAACACCTACATCCATTTAAAGACGTAGCGCCCCCGGCAAAAGGGACGTTAGTGCCATCGAATAGCACTAGTATGTATAACTAAACACCATCTAGTTAGAAAGAACTTTCATACAAAGATAAGGAAACAACAAGTATAACTCAAAAGCTTTAAACGATCACAATATTATCAATGTAAAAGAATCATACAATTTTCACCGCATGTTTCCATAGCCTTTAGTTTGGGGCATTTCATACTGTCCACCATTGTTCGCTATACCACCGCTAGCTTGAGCGGAGTCCGATCTCAACCCGATCGGCTAGGTTGCCTCATTTGAGATATATGCTTCAATCACCATTCCTTTTCCCTTTTTCTAGAATTCAATATCAGCACATTACCACCATGTGTGCGTCATGGTGTCCGATCACGGCCCGATCGGCTAGGCCGCCTTACCAAGGCATTTCCCTTTTCCATCAATCATCTCAATTCAATCTTTGTCTCACATATATCATTTCATAGGCACTTGGGGCCACAGCTATCACGTCATATATTTGGCACTAGGCCACATTTCACATCATTCCCAATTTCAATGTTAGATTTGTAATTTAGGATAACATGTGCACACAAGAGCAAATAAATTGTAAGCATAGATGAGACTTCACATAGATGGCACAATATATGCAGCTTCAATCTCAATTTAATGTCTAAGCATTTCAATACATAATTCATATCTTTTGCCCCTTTCAAGTTATCAAGATAGCACGTTGATCATGTTGAGACACATCTTTCACGCATATAAGGTTACAACACCAATTCATGTAAAATAACAATCAATGCAACAATTCAACTTTAATCTTACCCTATTTACACAAACACCGATGAAGCTCAATTTCTAAAAGACGGGGTTTTAGCCATATATACCTCGTTTAAGCTTTCCTTAAGATACTACGACGATCCGGAAATTCTAGCAATCCCAATCTACTTTGAGACATATTAAAATTGAACACAAATTAGGAAGGTATTCATGGTTTCAGCTCATTTGAGCATTTTATCAAATACTAGTCGAGCATCATGATTTCAAATCTCTTTTACAAGATTTCCTTCATTCCCCAACTGTCACGACCCCAGTTCACCCCCCATGAACATGTCGTGATGGCACCTAGTTCCTACAACTAGGTAAGCCTAACAATGCAAAAGTTAACATAAATTGCGGAAACATCAAATTAAATTTAGCAAAACTAAAAGAACGGTATATAAGTGCCACTTGGCATATACAACCCAAAAGTAAAACGCGAAAGTCTATAATTTCATCCCAAAATCCGGAAACTCACGGGAACCACAGGCTAATAGAAATGTAATATGCTGCTCTAACTCCAGAATGTCTAAACAACTAAAAGAAAAGGATAGGGTAACTACTAAAGCTGAAATAGAATAGAGACTCCTGGTCTGCGGACGCGGCAGATATACCTCAAAGTCTCCGCTAGATCTCTCCGCCTCGAGGATAGTACGCCTGACTGGAGGTACCTGGGTCTGCACATGAAAAACATGCGCAGAAGGGGCATGAGTACACCACGGCGGTACTCAGTAAGTGCCAAGCCTAACCTCGGTTGGGTAGTGACGAGGAAGGTCAGGGCCCTACTGAGGTTAAACAATATAATATGAATTAACAGTATGAAAATAGGCAGTAATAATGAGTACAGCAATGGAATAAGACATGCTAAACAAAGCAATAACAATTACACAAGGAACGGAGTAAACACTAAATATGTACAGCTCAATACCAATGGTAACAATGAGGATCTCCCAGGATACCGTCTTGTAGTCCTTTTCTCAACTGTCCAGTGGATCTCCCGGGATATCGTCCCGTAGTCCAACTATCAATGTGCAGGGGGGGATCTATCGGGAATCTAACCCGCAGTCCCAAAGTAAATATGCAGGGGGATCTATCGGGAATCGAACCCGCAGTCCCAAAGTAAATATCCAGGGGGATCTATCCAGAATCGAACCCGCAGTCCCAAAGTAAATATGCAGGGGGATCTATCGAGAATCGAACCCGCAGTCCCAAAGTAAACAAACAGGGGGGGTAGCTACCGGAATCCCACATCCGTAGTCCCAATGTAAATACGCAGCCACAACAAGAAGATATTCAGAACTAGAGTACAAGAAAATACAAGGCAACAAGTAGTTCTAGCCTAACATGCTTCACGTAGTACAATCAAGGCAACTTAAGCAAATAGGCAATTTAGGTCAGCTAAGCATGCTTCTAAACTAACACAGGCTATAATTGCAAGTAGAATAAAGCAGGTAAGAAAGAAACTCAGTCTAAATATTTAAAGTAAAACCGGGTTTTTCAACAATTAGCTCAAGTACGCGCTCGTCACCTCACGCACAAGGCATTCAATTACCAATATCATATCCTAAGGCGAAAGGTCCCCCACACAAGGTTAGACAAGCCACTTACCTCGAACCGGCTCCAAAATCAACTCGGAATCACACTTTTTCCATGTGTATCCGACTCCAAATGGCCCAAATCTATTCAATCCAATTACACATTGTAAATAACATCGCAAGCAACTGATCCCAAGACCCCCCAAACTCAATCACACACGCATGGAGCATAACCTCAAGAATTTGAATAGTGCGCTCGGATTGTCCGTCCATCTGGGGGTGAAACGTTTGCTCAACTCCACCCGAGTACCTAACTCCTGCTGCACGGCTCTCCAGAACCGTGATGTAAACTGAGTACCTCTGTCCAAAATAATTGAACTGGAATACCATGCAGACGGACGATCTCCCGGATATAAATCTCCGCCAACCGCTCCGATGAATAAGTGGTACACACAGGAATGAAATGAGCAGACTTGGTCAGCCGATCCACAATGACCCAAATGGCATCAAACTTCTTCAAGGTCCGTGAAAGTCTCGATACAAAGTCCATGGTGATGCGCTCCCATTCCCACTCCGGAATCCCTATCTGCTGAAGCAACCCACCCGGTTGCTGGTGCTCATACCCCACCTGCTGGCAGTTGAGGCATCTACACACATACCCAACTATATATTTCTTCATCCGCCAATAGTGCTGCCTCAAGTCCTGGTACATCTTCGCGGCACCTGGATGGATGGAATGCCGCGAACTATGGGCCTCTGCTAGAATCAACTCCCGAAGCCCATCAACATTGGGCACACCAATCCGGCCCTGCATCCTCAATACCCCGTCATCTCCAATGGTCACATCCCCGGAATCCCCATGCTGAACCTTGTCCTTAAGGACAAGTAAATGGGGGTCCTCATACTGCTTCTCCCTGATACGATCAAATAAGGAAGATCGGGAAACCACACAAGCTAGAACCCGACTGGGCTCCGAAAGGTCCAATCTCACAACCTGGCTGGCTAAGGCCTGAACATCCATCGCCATAGGCCTCTCCGAAGCTGGTAAATATGCCAAACTCCCCAAACTCTCCGCCCGACGACTCAAGAAATCCGCCACTACATTGGCCTTGCCCGGGTGATACAGAATAGTAATATCATGGTCCTTCAACAACTCTAACCACCTCCTCTAGCGCAAATTTAGATCCTTTTGCTTGAACAACTGCTGCAAACTCCGGTGGTCACTATAAATCTAACAAGGCACACCGTACAAATAGTGACGCCAGATCTTCAAGGCATGAACAATAGCAACTAACTCAAGGTCGTGGACAGGGTAGTTCTTCTCATGTATCTTAGGCAATCACTCTACCGTCCTGCATCAACACCGCTCCAAGGCCAACCCGTGAGGCATCACAATAAACTGTATAGGACCCCGAACCAGTAGGCAATATCAAAATAGGGGCTGTAATCAAAGCTGTCTTGAGCTTCTGAAAGCTCGCCTCACACTCCTCTGTCCACTAAAATGGGGCACCCTTTTTGGTCAATCTAGTCATAGGGGATGCAATCGATGAAAACCCCTCCACAAAACGACGGTAATAGCCCGCCAAACCAAGGAAACTGCAAATCTCTGTAGCTGAGGACGGCCTGGGCCAACTCTGCGCGGCCTATATCTTCCTCGGATCCACCCGAATGCCCTCACTCGAAACCACGTGGCCTAAGAATGCCACAGAACTCAACCAAAACTCACATTTTGAGAACTTTGCATATAACTTCTTCTCTCTCAGGGTCTGAAGCACGGTCCTCAGGTGCTGCTCATGATCTTCCCGACTTCGGGAATACACCAGAATATCATCAATAAAAGCAATAACAAACGAGTCGAGATATGGCCTGAACACACTGTGCATCAAATGCATAAAAGCTGCTGGGGCATTGGTCAGCCCAAATGACATAACAAGGAACTCGTAATGACCATACCGAGTCCTGAAGACAGTCTTCGGGATATCTGGCTCCCAAATCCTCAACNTATATGATCCTAATGGTTTTTCTTATTTTGTTAAAGAATGACAACTTTTCGAAAAATATTGTTGCTGAGCTCAACAAAGGGTTGAAACTCAATGGCGATAACTATGAAACCTAGAGCTTGAAAGTCCATTATGTGCTAGATGTAACGACTTGACCGGTCTTTTTTGTTAATAGAACCTCGTTCCCCTAAATGAGACTTCCCATACTTGCTTTTGCTGATTTAAGACTTGCGGGGATGGTTGGTTCGAAATTTGGGTGAGTTTGGACTGAAATTGGAAACTTGGTTCCTTAAGGTTGGCTTAAAAGGCCAAGTTTGACTTCGGTCAACATTTGAGTAAACGACCTCAAAATCGGGATTTGACGGTTCTAATAGGTTCGTATGATGATTTCGGACTTGGGCGTATGCTCGGATCGGGTTTTGGATGATCCGTGAGCGTTTTGGCGCCAAGTAGTGAAAGTTGTTTCTTGAAGGTTTTAGAAGTTCTTTAAATTTAGTTTGGAGCGGTTTTTGGTGATATCGAGGTCCAAACAAAAATCAAAGATCGGAAATAGTTTCGTAATGTCATTTAAGACTTGCACGCAAAATTGGTGTCATTCCGAGTAGTTTAAGAACGTTTCGGCGCATTGGAAGTAAATTGAAGAACTTGAAGTTCTTAAGTTTGATTCAATTGGTTTTGGGGTGCGATCCTTAGTTTTAATGTTGTTTCGGGCATTACGAGAGCTCGAGCGAATCCGTTTTATGATTCCAAACTTGTTGGTATGTTCGGGCGGGGCACTGGGGGCCCCGAGTGCCAATCAGACGAGGCTTGGACCAAGTTGAGAATTAGGAGCAACAACTGAATGCATCAGGTCTGTCATAATCGCACCTGCGCTTGGCCAGCCGCAGGTGCGAGCTCGGAGGTGCGAGTTAAGCCTCGCAGAAGCTTCCAAGGAAGGGCAACCCAGGTTCCGCAGATACGGCCCATCCTCCGCAGAAGCGGGACCGCAGAAACGGGTACCCGTCCGCAGAAGTGGACTCTTGTCCGCAGAAGCACGGGCACAGATGTGGCCCTTTGACCGTAGGTGCGGAAAAGCTGGAGGCAGTGAGGTTCATTTAATACGGGACTTAAACCATTTTTTACGCATTTCACTCACTCCTTGGGAGAATTTTGGAGCTTCTTGAGAGGGGTTTTCGCCTAGGTTTTGGAGGTAAGTAATTTCTACCAAATGTGAATTAAATACATAGATTATGGGTAGACTAATATGTTAAAATTAGTGAAAATCAGGGTTTAGAAGAAAATATAAGTTTTTGATAAAAATGAGATTTGACCACGAAATTGATTAAGAAACTTAGCGGAAATCATATATTATGTTCCTAATGTTATGGGTAACAAATCTCTTCGAAAATTTTTGGAATCCGAGCACGTGGGCCCGGGGGTGAATTTAAGGAATCTTGCATTTTGGGTTGGGTAATGTCACGACCCCAATTCACCCTCCATGAACATGTCGTGATGGCACCTAGTTCCTATAACTAGGTAAGCCTAACAATGCGGAAGTTAATATAAATTGTGGAAAACATTTAATTAAATTTAGCAAAGCTAAAAGGAATGGTATATAAGTGCCACTTGGCATATACAACCCAAAAGTAAAACGCGGAAGTCTACAATTTCATCCCAAAACCCGGAAACTCACGGGAACCACAGGCTAATAGAAATGTAATATGTTGCTCTAACTCCAGAATGTCTAAACAACTGAAAGAAAAGGATAGGGTAACTACTAAAGCTGGAACAGAATAGAGACTCCTGGTCTGCGGACGCGGCAAATATACCTCAAAGTCTCCGCTAGATCTCTCCGCCTCGAGGATAGTACGCCTGAGTGGAGGTACCTGGGTCTGCACATGAAAAACATGCGCAGAAGGGGCATGAGTACACCACGGCGGTACTCAGTAAGTGCCAAGCCTAACCTCGGTTGGGTAGTGACGAGGAAGGTCAGGGCCCTACTGAGGTTAAACAATATAATATGAATTAACAGTATGAAAATAGGCAGTAATAATGAGTACAACAATGGAATAAGACAGGCTAAACAAAGCAATAACAATTACACAAGGAACGGAGTAAACACAAAATATGTACAGCTCAATACCAATGGTAACAATGAGGATCTCCCAGGATACCGTCCTGTAGTCCTTTTCTCAACTGTCCAGTGGATCTCCCGGGATACCGTCCCGTAGTCCATCATATGTATATATCCGAAGGATCTCTCGGGATACCGTCCCGTAGTCCAACTATCAATGTGCAGGGGGGGATCTATGGGGAATCTAACCCGCAGTCCCAAAGTAAATATGCAGGGAGATCTATCGGGAATCGAACCCGCAGTCCCAAAGTAAATATGCAGGGGGATCTATCCGGAATCGAACCCGCAGTCCCAAAGTAAATATGCAGGGGGATCTATAGGGAATCGAACCCGTAGTCCCAAAGTAAACAAACAAGGGGGGTAGCTACCGGAACCCCACATTCGTAGTCCCAATGTAAATACGCAACCACAACAAGAAGATATTCAGAACTAGAGTACAAGAAAATACAAGGCAACAAGTAGTTCTAGCCTAACATGCTTCACGTAGTACAATCAAGGCAACTTAAGCAAATAGGCAATTTAGGTCAGCTAAGCATGCTTCTAAACTAACACAGGCTATAATTGCAAGTAGAATAAAGCAGGTAAGAAAGAAACTCAGTCTAAATATTTAAAGTAAAATTGGGTTTTTCAACAATTAGCTCAAGTACGCGCTCGTCACCTCACGCCCAAGGCATTCAATTACCAATATCATATCCTAAGGCGAAAGGTCCCCCCCCCCCCCGACAAGGTTAGACAAGCCACTTACCTCGAATCGGCTCCAAAATCAACTCAAAATCACACTTTTGCCACGAGTATCCGACTCCAAATGACCCAAATCTATTCAATCCAATTACACATTGTAAATAACATCGCAAGCAACTGATTCTACTAATTAATTCAACGTTAAGGCGCGAAATTAGGTAAAATGACCAAAATGCCCTTCAGGCCAATGCCTCGGAATCGAATAATTTTCACATTTTCAGAACCCTTGCACTCTTACGTGTCTAACCATATAAAAATCTCCCAAATCGGAGGTCAAACACCCACTCAAAACTCAATAGTTTAGCCTATGAAGTTCCACCCATTTTTCATTCAAAAATCCGAAATTAAGGATGAATTGGTGATTAGATTAGTGGGTATTAAGCATAAGGGAGTAGAGAATCATTACCCAATCGTTTCCCTCGAAAACCCCTCAAAATTGCTCCCAAATCCGAGCTCCCAAGCTTGTATTTTGATAAAAATGGCTAACCCTCGTTTTTGAAACATTAAATACTGTCCAGAACTTTAATGCATCGCGAACGCGGACGTGAGCTCGCGTTCGCGAAGAAGAAAAATTGAAGATGCTAAATTTACCCTTCGCAATCGCGATGGGTGGAATGCAAACGCGAAGGTCTAGGATATGAAACTATGCGAACGCGACACCTGGGTGCGAACGCGATGAAGAAAAATGTAAGGCCCAGGATTTGCCCTATGCGAACGCGAAGAAGCCTACGCGAACGCGATGGGAAATTTACTGAGGCTACGCGAACGCGGGGTAGGGTATGCGAACGCGTATAAGGAACTGGACCCCCCCTCCAGGATTACTCTACGCGAACGCGTGAGAGGGGCCGCGAACACGAACAAGAAGAACAACAAAGCTACGCGAACGCGAAAGGAGGCCCGCGAACGCGAAGAAGGATCTGGGACCTGCAACAGCTGAAGGATTTCTGCAATATTTTCAAACTCCAAAATGCTCCGTTGAGCATCCGAAACACACCCGAGGCCCCCGGGACCTCAACCAAACCTAC
>NW_017674056.1:52349-76565 GCF_001879085.1 Nicotiana attenuata | reverse complement strand
CTCCATACCCGGTCTTGGGGTATTTATAGGGCTGCTAGGCGCGCGACCGCGGTCAAACCGCGCCCGGAACGCGGTGGCCGCGCTCTTACCGCGGTCTGGCCGCGCTCGGAGGCAGAAACACCCAGTTTTCTAGCGGTCGCGCCGCGGACGCGCGTCTGACACAGGTCCGGTAAAATGGTCATAACTTTCTGTATAAACCTCCAAATGATGAACGGTTTGATGCGTTGGAAACTAGACTCAAAGAGCCTTAATTTGATAGGTTGTGCATCACACAAAACCTTATATAAATGCAGATATGCTTGTCCAAGGTGAGGTCTTGTGCGTACTCATTTACAACTTTAGTCTATTATGAAATTTTCCAACTTGGCTTAGACTTAGGCCTCTCCTTAGACCCAAATCACTTATAATATGACTTATACACTTATTAACATATCCAATTGATATCCATTATATCATAAATCCTCATTTGCACACAAAATAAAATAATTAGCCTACCTTGGCACCACGAAATCTTAAATTACTTAGAAATATTTTCTGGGGGCTTACATTCCCCCCTCCCCCCCCTCTCCCCCCCCCCCCCCCGAGGATCATTCGTCCTCGAATGAGGAGTATAGTCCGCCACTAATGCTTAACTTAATATATCTCTTTTGTCACCTACCTCAAGTCCCTAAATTTTGACTAACTCCCAAATTTCTCAGAAATTTCGGCAGAGTCTCCTTTGTATCCACCTGTCACAGAACCACCAAAACCATCCTAAAAATACATCCACAACTTGACAAAGCACCACAAGGTATATATCAATAACATGAACCTCAGCATTACAAGCACTACATTATCACGATGATATCTGGACATGGACTGCACATTTTTAAATCATAACACCTAGAAGGTACTTTTCAAGTCAAAACCAACTGCTATACAATCTAGAGAAAATACCTTATTTCCACAATACTCTCGGCCTTCAATGTGGACTCTTATACTTATAGGCTTTTCCATAACACATTCACGAAAACAACCCCAACCTCCAAACTTATCTAACAAGGATGACAGCTAGATACCTCGCATAAGCTAACTATCCATTAACATTCACCTTCAATAATTTACACCAGGATGATACACAAATGATCTCCACCTACCTTCTTAGACATAGACATATGAAAACACAAATTCATGAGGAACAACTATGGGGAAACATCATACTCCTAGTGCGACCTAGTGGGAAATGCGCTTACGTACCCTTCATCATCAATTCACATAACCTCTGCAGGGGAAAATTTTGAGAATAACTGGTTCACCCTCCTGAATTCTAAAAATTCGTGGTGACCTTCATGATTACTCTAAGATGTGCTATAATAAATTGACCATAAAATTACCTACTGAATATATGCGATCACAGGGTGACTTCGACACGTTTGAACCTTCAATACCAAATAGATCTAATACAGTAAGGAGCAACGGAGTTCAAGATTGGGTTGGAATTATTCAAGAATCCATTTATGCGCTGAGCAGAGTATTTCATGAGGTTACATACTAAGAGACACGAGGATTTCTATTAATGATGCTGACATGGTTTATTCCAGGTGACTACATCAATTATCAGATAAATGAAGCATATTGGTAACTAATATTCTTAGATAAGGTGGATACCATGTATGTGAACTTGAGATTTTTAAAAAAGTGATCAAGTAGGATACACCAGTTGTGTCCCTAAGTGTAAGGTAAGTAGTTGATCTCAAATGGTAAGACTCTTGCAATGTGGGTGTGATTGAGGCAGCAAATTAAATACGTGGAATTTGATTTCACTCCTAACAATAAGCGACACAAGGACTCTATGCCACGAGCGCATGAGGATGGAAAGAAGTTGAACACTTATGAGATTATCATATTTTAAACAGCTTAACCCTTCCTGATAATTGATCCAATACGAGATAACTAAAGATATAACAACTTGCCTTCCAAATTAATATGCTCATGATATGTACAAAAATCTGAAGGCATCTAATCTCAACCTTTCACGAGTAATACCACATAGCTAGGACATCTGAATGTTGGGACGAAATCATGTATTGGTTAGAAGGGTTCTAATGGTTAACATGATACTCCGGGGAGAAAGACAAATGACACTCCTATCCACCCAGGGAGGTGGAATACCAAGGGTAGTAAAACTCCCCTCACATGACAATGACATAGTCAATTATTCTAGAAGTCGAGTGAGTAGAAGGCCACGTAACCCATCCAATTCGACCCATTTAAGATGTTTTGAAAAGGGGACGCACTTTGGTTTGAAATCATGGCAATATAAGCTTGAACTTAGGGGAAATCATTACTTTTGGAACCCATGCGACAAGTCCATATATCCCTAGAAAATCGTTAATAATGGCGAGAAAGTACTTAAAAACCATTACGAGTTGGTGTAGAACAAGGCTTCAAAGTGTCCGCATGAATAAGTTTGAAAGAATGAGACGTCTTAATGCATTTATCAGGGAAAAGTAGCCTGGGTTATCTAGTCACAGGAACAAACGGAGCAGGTAAATGGTTGTTAGAAGAACATCTACAAGGAATACCAGCAATATTTATTTATTCTAACAAAAGGAATATGTCTCCCTCCTTGATGCTATAAGACTCCCTCTTTGATGCCATAAAACATAAAACGAGTTTTACAATGAGACCTATCAGATGAAATAGATAGTAGGGCAGCAAAACTAAAGAGCACCATTTGGAACCCACAAGCTTAAACTGAGTTGAAGACATTAGAAGTCTATAATAAAGGGGAATTTACCCACTTGTAGAGTACATAAAAGTGAGGTGAATTGAATCGAATCATATAGTTGGATAGCTAGTCGAGACATTGAGATAATATCGCATTGAAGATCACGGGTAAACAACACATGATGCAAGACAAATGAAAAGAAAGTGAGAGAGCCTTATGGAAGTAACCTTTACATTGTAACCACTAGGAATGGTGGTAATATAAAGTGATTACGAGAAGCTAAATTTTTGAAAGAAGATCTCTGTATGCAGTCACGTGATGTATAGCTCCAGAATTCAAAAATCCAATTATGTTTAGCAACTCTACTTCATAATGAAGCACTACAACACACTTCTACACAACCAGTTATTACAAGCCACATTAGGAGATACTATAAGACTTGACTGAGAGAAAGGCTTTGACATATGAATGTGTTACTAGGTGTATTGCTCCTTGATTAACCGAAAGCCAAAAGGTGAGAGTTAGACTGATAAGCAGATCGTCGGACTAGCACATGTGTAGATAATCCATTATCGAAAGGAGATCATTCAATCTCAGCAATTGCGGCATGCTATCAACCCTTGATGAACTTGAAGTGAGGTGGGAACCCAATGAGATAGTATATAATAATCATAGAAGGTTTGCATATGTCCATAATGAGTTCTCCATGGATTTTGACATGAGAAATACCCAGATGCTAATGAAAGACAGAAAATAGGAGAAACAGGTGTTGTGCTACGATAACCTCCAAAGGTGCGCTTGGTCTTGGCGGAGAGTCTACTAAGGGTCCTTACGAGAAAGAAACTGTTACAATGACACATAGAAGGATATGTTCTCTCATGGTTATCGAACAAGTGTGGGGAAACTAGCACAATGAATTCACTAACTAAGGAACACAATTATCACATGTTGTGGAGGTGTAAAGAGAAAATAAACATTTGTTATGAGCTGGACATGCTTCTGCTATATTAACTCCCAACTCCAATACACGACCACGCTACGGGCAACCACGATACTAGGAACAAAGTGAGCTACTTACTGTGGGATGCCCCAAGTGGACACGAAGGTTATACTAAGATGGAGACACAAGATCTTCCTATGACGTGGATGTGAGGATCCCAATTTCCAGAGAGACTTTATGCACACGATGACCATTTCGATTGACATGCACTCATGTGATAGGTGTTAAGTTATGCTCTTATGTTACTAGATATTGAGAAGCTTTCATGATGATACTCGCAAGAGAGTAGAGTGATTTTTCAAACCATATAAGCCATATTCACAAGTGAGTAAAAGAGTGACTCGAGAAGGATCGCAACACTGGGATGCTTTACATGGAACTTGACACCACATAGGTAAACTTTACGACGGTGCATAGGCACAAATGAGCAGACGTTGTCCATAAAAAGATTTTGTAACAAATTCATCGGACGTAGCCCCCTATTGAGAATTTGGGAAAGAAAGTGGGAAGTATTAATCCTAGAATTATAACTCCATTCAAGGACGTATTTATAGAACTTAATTCCACAAGAGGATGTAAATAAGAGAATTTGTGATAGAGTAGATTCACGAACAATACATATCCTTCAAGGAGTAGGTACACACAAGTTTTTGTGACCCACCTCTTATTAAAACCATGTTTATGAGGACTCTTCAATATGGATGTAGACATGCAATGAGTAAAATTTTTGTGTTGTTCATAATGATGTACTAGGGAGTGACTTACTTGGTGACTTTAAGTTGATAGGGCAGTAACTTAATCGATGCCCCTCGACTCCACATCCCTAACGCACGTTGGTAACATACTAATATACTACATTACCTGGTAGTGCATTGACATTAATAGGAACAAGGGTACTCCCCTTAGCAACAAGTTCTACCGATCCCTCCATGGCTCGATACATTCTCCTAACAAACGCTTGGGCAATATCCCTCATATTCAATGGTGGGGTTATTCCCTCCCTACTGCTTCCAAATCATGAATTACTCATCTTGAGATTGAGACATAGAATGGAAATTAGCTCCCTATCTTGAGCTCTACTGCACGATCTGGAGTATCAAAGAATGGTGAAATTCCTAAATGTCCGAATAGCCTCCAACTTATAGATGTGGTCGACTACGCACCGATAAGAAGGACTCTACTAGACACGGCTCCGAGACATCCTAGGACACTTTAAAACCTTAGGCTCTGATACCAAGTTTGTCACGCCCCAAAATCCGAGGAGCGCGACCGACGCTCAACCGAGTAAACCCGACTGAGCAAGCCTGTTGGGTTTCATTCTACCCAAACTAATTCATGAATAAATAGAAGATGAACTCCATTAATCATACTTAGTAAGTATTTCATTAACAACTTCCATTTTATTTCCATTAGCAGCTTAAATCATAATTATCAAAATATTACAAGTTTTATGAATCTTTGCCAAACATCAATATTTCTACTTTAATTCCAATACCCGACACTACCCACAACCTGTCTACGGAGCCTCTAAACACAACTGAAGAGTAATGCAATATGGAAATACCGGTAACAAGGCTCCGGCTATACCTCAACTACAAAGTACGTGATAAACAGATGAACAGGACCCCGAAACGGAGTGGGGCTCACCAAGCCAGCTGAAAGGATGATGCGGCACTAGCTGCGACCAACACTGCCTGCTATAGAAACACCTACATCCATTTAAAGACGTAGCGCCCCCGACAAAAGGGACGTTAGTGCCATCGAATAGCACTAGTATGTATAACTAAACACCATCTAGTTAGAAAGAACTTTCATACAAAGATAAGGAAACAACAAGTATAACTCAAAAGCTTTAAACGATCACAACATTATCAATGTAAAANTGATTCTACTAATTAATTCAACGTTAAGGCGCGAAATTAGGTAAAATGACCAAAATGCCCTTCAGGCCAATGCCTCGGAATCGAATAATTTTCACATTTTCAGAACCCTTGCACTCTTACGTGTCTAACCATATAAAAATCTCCCAAATCGGAGGTCAAACACCCACTCAAAACTCAATAGTTTAGCCTATGAAGTTCCACCCATTTTTCATTCAAAAATCCGAAATTAAGGATGAATTGGTGATTAGATTAGTGGGTATTAAGCATAAGGGAGTAGAGAATCATTACCCAATCGTTTCCCTCGAAAACCCCTCAAAATTGCTCCCAAATCCGAGCTCCCAAGCTTGTATTTTGATAAAAATGGCTAACCCTCGTTTTTGAAACATTAAATACTGTCCAGAACTTTAATGCATCGCGAACGCGGACGTGAGCTCGCGTTCGCGAAGAAGAAAAATTGAAGATGCTAAATTTACCCTTCGCAATCGCGATGGGTGGAATGCAAACGCGAAGGTCTAGGATATGAAACTATGCGAACGCGACACCTGGGTGCGAACGCGATGAAGAAAAATGTAAGGCCCAGGATTTGCCCTATGCGAACGCGAAGAAGCCTACGCGAACGCGATGGGAAATTTACTGAGGCTACGCGAACGCGGGGTAGGGTATGCGAACGCGTATAAGGAACTGGACCCCCCCTCCAGGATTACTCTACGCGAACGCGTGAGAGGGGCCGCGAACACGAACAAGAAGAACAACAAAGCTACGCGAACGCGAAAGGAGGCCCGCGAACGCGAAGAAGGATCTGGGACCTGCAACAGCTGAAGGATTTCTGCAATATTTTCAAACTCCAAAATGCTCCGTTGAGCATCCGAAACACACCCGAGGCCCCCGGGACCTCAACCAAACCTACGAACATATCCCATAATACCATTCAAACTTGTACCAATCCTTAAACCACCTAAAACGACGCCGGAAACTCGAATTAAACATGGATTTGAGCCTAAGAACTTCAAATTTCATCAAAACACGCTTTCGATAAAAAACCTAACCAAAACACGTCCGAATGACCTGAAATTTTGCACACACATCCCAAATGACATGACGGAGCTACTGCAACTTCCGGACAATCCGACCCTCGGATCAAAAACTCACTATCGGACCGGAAACTTCAAAAATTCAAACTTCGGCATTTCAAGCCCAAATGAGCTACGGGCTTCCTAAATACATTCCGAACACGCTCCCAACCCCGAAATCACCTAACGGAGCTAACTGAACCATCGGATTTCCATTCCGAGGTTGTCTTCACACTGTTCCGACTACGGACCACTTTTCAACACTTAAGCTCTCATTTAGGGACTAAGCGTCCCAAAACTCTCCGAAACCCAACACCGAACGTCTCGGCAAATCAAAATAGCAGAAATGAACTTAGTGGAAGCAGTTAATAGGGGATCGGGGCGTTAATTCTTAAGATGACTGGCCGGGTCGTCACACCAACCCAATCGTTACTTATTTATGTTCAACAATCTTCCCACAACCTAATTTATACATGCATGTTTACATAATACTATTACACCCAAGAATCATACCTCAATAGCCCTTCTCACAATCTCTACAACACCAACACAACCTAGGTTAGGCACCTATGGCTTCCAATCACCATCCCATGAGTTTTAACGTATATATCATACATAAATAATCACCATAGAGTAGTTAGAGATGATAGACATACCTCTTGTCGTAAGAATTTTGAGAATCCCCACTTGTAGTGTTCTTGATCAATTTAGGGATTTGAATGGGAATCTATGGATTTTCAAGATTAATCCTTGTTAATATAAGTGTTTAGGAGTAGTAATCAACTCAAAATACTCCAAAAACATTACCTTGGATCATAGGAGGGAAGTATGGGACGGATTCCCCTTGATAAAGCAAGCCCTAGCTCAAAAAAATGACTTAGAGACGCTCTATACCCGGTCTTGGGGTATTTATAGGGCTTCTAGGCGCGCGACTGCGGTCAAACCGCGCCCGGAATGCGGTGGCCGCGCTCTTACCGCGGTCTGGCCGCGCTCGGAGGCAGAAACACCCAGTTTTCTCGCGGTCGCGCCGCGGACGCGCGTCTGACACAGGTCCGGTAAAATGGTCATAACTTTCTGTATGAACCTCCAAATGACGAACGGTTTGATGCGTTGGAAACTAGAATCAAAGAGCCTTAATTGATAGGTTTTGCATCACACAAAACCTTATATAAATGCAGATATGCTTGTCCAAAGTGAGGTCCTATGCGTACTCATTTACAACTTTAGTCTATTATGAAATTTTCCAACTTGGCTTAGACTTAGGCCTCTCCTTAGACCCAAATCACTTATAATATGACTTATACACTTATTAACATATCCAATTGATATCCATTATATCATGAATCCTCATTTGCACACAAAATAAAATAATTAGTCTACCTTGGCACCACGAAATCTTAAATTACTTAGCAAAATTTTCTGGGGCCTTACATGTATGTTCCAGAAATGCAGGGGATTCAATCCCAACTTTAGCTGCTGATGGTTAAATAACCAATTTTTCTTGAGAACAAGTAGCACAAGAGAATTTCTTAAATTGAAGAATCTTCTTGTTATTAAATATGTGCCTATTTGAATTCTCTATTATTCTGCGCATCAGGTTAGAACCGGGATGGCCCAACCGGTCATGCCAAATTATAAAATCATTAGAAGTAGTAAACCTTTTGTTTACCAAAGCATGTGATTCAACCACACCAATATTTGTGTGGTACAACCCAGAAGAAAATGCGGGTAATTTTTCATGCACACATTTTTTTTTCCCGCTTTTATTGTAGTAATATAAAGGTATTCAACCTTTCTTTCGTTAGATGTCTCAACATGGTATCCATTTTGGCGAATAGCTTTGAAACTCAACAAGTTTTTTTCAGACTTACTAAAATACAATGCATTATTAACAGTCAATATCGTTCCTCCAGGTAGTAATAAGGCCGCTCTTCCAGAGCCCTCAATTAATTTTATACTACCAGATATTGTATTAACATAGACCTTTTTCATAACCAAATAAGAGAATTTTTTCTTCTTAATATTGTGTGAGTTGTAGCACTATCCAAAAGGCATAAGTCTTCATTAAACTCATTTTGGATTCAATTGAAGACTGAGGAATTTTATTTCTCATGAAAAAAATACACCATAAGAAATACAGAAATACTAACAACACCAACAACAACATATGACAACTTAAGTACTACTTGAAAATAAAAAATAACTTTAGAACGAGAAAAAAAAACACAAAAAAAAACAACATCATTGCATTCCCTAGTAAAATGATCAAACTTTAGTTTTTTTTATTCCCAAAGAAGTCTTCAACTTCCAAATGAGTAATATCATCGAGACCTTCAAAACCACCATCTTTTTAAGCAAGATTTACCTCGGCATTAGCATCATATTTGTTTGAAGGCCTTGCCTCAAAATTATTTTTAAAGGTCAAGTGAGCTCCACTGGGCATTAGCAGAAGATGCTCCAACATTATTTGCCTTCCTTTTGATGGAGTTTTGATAAAGCCTGACAAAATGTTTAGGTGCACGACATTCAATTTTTTACTGACCTTTCATGCCACAGCGGTGGCGGTTACGGCCTTTGCCTCTTGAAGGATTGTTTTGAGAACCCATATTGTTCTCTCGTTTGCCATGACTACCACAATAACGATTATTATATCGTCTCTTGCCATTGCCATGACCACATACATTCATATGACCATGATAATTATTCTGCTTTTTTCCAGACTTATCACGTCTTGTTACCATATTTGCTTAAGGAAATGGAGTTGATCTCGTGGGACGGGCTTCATGAGTTTTTATCAAAAAGGTATTATATATGTTGCTCAGCCACCAGAAGGCATGAGAACAATTCAGAATACTTTTTAAAACCCCTTTACGGTATTGCTCCTGTTATACCATATTTCAGGGATCAAAAGTCATAAGAGTCTTTTCCAATAAATTCTTATCATTCATAACATCCCCACATAATTTTAATCGGGAAGTTATTCGAAATACATCAAAGTTATACTCACTTACAGTCTTAAAATCTTGCAACCGTAAGTGCATCCACCCATATCGAGCGCTTGGCAATATCTTCAAGTGATCATACCTTTCCTTCAGGCCAGTCCACAATTCAAGTGGATCTTTCACTATCAAATCTTCAACCTTCAAACCTTCATCCATGTAATTACGAAGGAAAATCATGGTCTTCGCTTTGTCCTGGCTCGATGTCTCATTACCCTAAGTAATGGTGTCACCAAGCCAATTCAGAATACCTTTTAAAACCTTTTTACGAATTGCTGCTGTTATACCATATTTCAGGCATAAAAAGCCGTAAGAGTCTTTTCCAAAAAATCCTTATCATTCATAACTTTCCCACATAATTTTAGTTAGGAAGTTATTCGAAATACATCAAAGTTATACTCAATTTCTGTCTTAAAATCTTGCAACCATAAGTTCATCCACTCATATCGAGCCCTTGGCAATACCGTAGCCTTAAGGTGATCTTACCTTTCCTTCAGGCCAGTCCACAATTCAAGTGGATCTTTCACTGTCAAATATTCAACCTTCATCCAGGTGATGACGAAGGAAAATCATGGTCTTCGCTTTGTCCTGGCTCGATGTCTCATTACCCTAAGTAATGGTGTCACCAAGACCTTTAGCGTCTAAGTGAATTTCAGCATCAAGAACACATGATAGGTAATTCTTTCCAGAAGCGTCAAGTACCATAAATTCAAGTTTTGACAAATTCTACATAGTGAAAACTATCAAAGAAGATAAATAAATTAGAAATCATTAGGATAATAACGTAAAGAAACAATTGACTTAATTTCAAATTTGTGATCTACATACGCTAAACTCATAATTCCATTGAGACAAGTACTATTTTTTTTCTTCAAATTATTAATATCTCTTTTTAACAATATAAAAATATCGTCTAAACTAATGTATAATCATTATACTAGGCATACTAAAATCGTATCATAATATAAAACCAATAAGCATAGATAATAAAGTATAATTTCTGTAGATTATTTAGTCTGTTGTATGCCACCTATTGTTTTGTTCATAAAATTTTATCAGTATTATATTCATCAATAAAAAAGATGTTCAAGTTTATATTACGATGAAACATCACAAGAAAACAAAAGTAAAGGAACCATAATTCATTCGGCGGAATAACTCATATATATATATATATATATATATATATATATATATATATATATATATATATATATATATATATATATATATATATCTGNGTGAAGTTTGGAAATAGAACAATTCCTTTAACAGTAGATCATAGAGAAATGCAACCTCAGATGCTATGTTTCGATTCTCGATTCTAGTATTAAGCGAAAGGTTACGCCTAGAGGTTCTGTATTACGGGTCAATCCTACAGCTCGCATTTCGTAAAAACCAAAAAGACTAGGACGCCCCCTTCTTTTCTTTTGATTTATGCTGCATCAGTCCCATAGAATGGGGTAGATAGGAGTTAATCAGTAATGGGAAGGCATTCATTTCAATATCTATAAACGGTGACAATTGCTCAGTCTATTTGATCGAATTGATAGATACGAAACCCTCCCCATTCCAGGTCCATCACAAGGAAAACGAAAACCAAGATTTGCTTTATCCGGTATCAAACGGGAGCAAGGAGGTCAACCTCTTTCAAATATACAACATGGATTCTGACAATGTAGTTGGACTCTCATGTCGATCCGAATGAATCATCCTTTCCACGGAGGTAAATCTTTGCCTGCTAGGCAAGAGGAGCCCAAAGAGTTAAGCAAACTTTACAACGTTACAAAGAACTTCAGGACATTATAGCTGTGAAATTTCAGCTTCTGAATTTCGATTAATTGAATCTGTCGAGCACGTAGAATACCAAAGGGAGTTATTCATGTTCAAGCAAGTTTCCAAAAAAGTCTATGTAAGTAGAATACTAGTAAATAAAGTACTGTACGCACTTTTTTGAAAATATCGGGCTCGGAATTATTGGAAGAATTCTTAACGTCGGAAGAACAAGTTCTTTCTTTGACTTTCCCACGAGCTTCAGTGGATAAATCAGAAATATAGAAACAAAAACAGCAATAGAGTTGAGATAACTTTGCTTGACAATTAGGATCTCTTTACAAAGAAAAAATATGAATAGCAATCATAGATATCTTACCAATCCAATTGGGTTTTTTCTAAACGGAGCCTGGATACTTCATTTTTTTAGTCCATTATAGACAATCCCATCTATATTATCTATTCTATGGAATTTGAACCTGAACTTTATTTTCTATTTCTATTACGGAGCCATAGAATTTCTCAATTCTAACACAAGGTTATTATTAGATCGAATGTACTTATTCAAACAGATCCATTTTGCAAGTTCGTTATTACGGGTAGTTCCTACAAAGGATCGGACTAATGACGTAGGCGGATGAGGAATTAGCATACTGACTCGCTTTCATCCTTCCCGTTCATAGACCAAGGGAAACTCTTTTTAGTAAGTGTTAGTGTTTCAATAACTGATGATAGGCTATCATTACGTATTTTAGTCGATTATTACACTCTAATTTACTGCACTTTAGTTGAGTTTGCGCTTTAATCGCTAGTGTTTTCCACTAAGTGTGTGTTTTATGCCTTGTAGGAGTGATTCCGAGCTATATAGATGTTTTGGAATGAATTCAAGTGATTTGGAGCTTTGAAGTCTGAGTAAAATCCCAAGGAATTAAGATGGGATCGTATTCGGGGATCAACGGATGATAAAGCAACAAAACAAAGAATCGAGTAGGCATATTGCGCACTGTCTAGTAAAATGCACATAACTTTTTGCTCAGAACTCCATTTGGGCTCCACAATATATGGTTGGAAATCTAACTCAAAGGCCTACAACTTTCGTGTTTCACGTTTTTCCAAATTCCAAATGGAACAGGGTGAAACACGCGGTCGAAACCGTGACCGCGGACCTGAGGCAGGCTGAGGCAGTATACTTGCCAAATACCGCGTTCGTACCGCGGTTGACCGCGGCCGCGGCTGTCCAGACGTAAAAATAATTATCCTTTTTCGCGTAGGAGAAGGTATAATAGTTTGGGCCCGACCCTACTTGGTATATATACATGGAAAAACGGTATTTTAAGAGGTTGGACACACTTTTGACATAATTTAGACCTATGGAGGCTAAGGAGACCGGAGATTTGACCTAAGGAGGCAAGAACACAATAGGAGCAAGGCGGGGAATTCTTCTACGAGTTTTTCCTTCCTCTTCATATCTTTTATTGTTGGTTATGACTATTAGTATTGTAGTTTTACATACTATTATGAATAGCTAATTCCTTTTCTAGAGTTTTGATAAAACCTTTTGTAGGATGACTTCTTGTTATATTTTTATATAATTGAGCCGTTGGATTTCTCTACTTGTTCAACTACGTATTTATTGTTGTTGATTGGATGGACATCGATTGACTGTGCCTATTTATTTTGTGTTGCTTTAGAAAGGATACATATTTAGGTGGCTGTTGACAACGTCACTCCTAATGTATGTGAGAAATCAATACAGCGGGTTTAAAGGCAGGTTTAGAAATAACAAAGCCTTGACGTGGTCATAATGAGCGGTTAGATAAAGCCAACTAGCATAGTTCGAGAGAATATGTCTAGTAAATTATTGTAGTTGCTCGAGAGAGAATTACGGCACCTAAAGTGCTCACGATCAGTAGAGAATACATTGGAAAAAATTGTAGGGAACATAGCTAGAAGGATTCCGACAATTGGGGAAATCATAACTCTAGATCTCCTTAATTTAGTCTCCAACCCTTTGTCTCGTTAGTTGATAATTTTACCGCTTTGTAGTATTTGCTAGTTAATTGGTTAGAAATATAAATCTCAATCTTTATAATTTAGGAAATTGTTCAAACTTGTCTTCTTAGTGATATTAAACAGATATAGCTAAGACTTAGTTCTCTGTGGGATTCGACTCCGGACTTTTAGACCGGATTATATTTGCGGCGACCGCTTTTCCTTTTTAGGACTAGAGTTGTGCGTGATCAAATTTTGGCGTCGTTGCCGGGGAACTAACGGTGTAGTTGTAGCTGTATATATTGCTAGGGTTCAAGTTTGAACTTTTCTTTTATTTTGTTTCCTTTTTGTATTTTTTTTATAACTGTTGATTTGAGAAACATGACATCTTAGAATTATGGGAATTTAGGTGTAGATAATTCTACTATTGATCTCCATACATATTGTGAAGGAAACCACCCGTGGCAAAATTTTCAAAACGTTCCTAAGAGCGAGTTATGTGCACCAACTCAATCTTATTTGTGGAATGTGTGTGATGTGTGTGGTGGTAAAAATGGTCACCTTCATGGTTGTGCTTATATTTCTTATTTTCCCCCAACCTCTGACTATGATGGTTCTACCTTTTCTTGTGAAGTTAATAGGAACAAAGAACCTGGGAATGCGGACCTAAAGGAGATCAAGGATATGTTAAAGCGCCTTCTGGAACAAAATAATGAAAAACAATTGCAAATAGAAAGGCAAGAGGCAACTATTCGCAAGTTGGAGGCTCAATTGAGTCAAGTGGTTGGAGCTTTTAATGCTCAACAAGCCAATATTGAGGATAGTAGCCAAGAAGAGCATGAATTTGAGGTGTTAATTGGGGAGGTCAGAGTAGAACATCAACAACCTAGCCAACCACAATTTGAGGATGTCAATGTTGAAGAAGTGACACTAGAGCTAGCCAAGGACTTTGAGTATATAAATTTTGTTGACTCTAGTATCACTGATGTTGAGGATGTTGAAAGTCCTGAAGTTCATGTGTTTGAGCGCATTGGTCCACACTCCAAGTATTTTTCCACATTATGTTCGGACGATGATATGGAAATAGAGTCATCCGAACCAATTGAAGAGTCAAGGAATGAGGAACAAGGTGCATATATTCTGGAATTCTTCTTGCCAGAAAGTCAGGATTACATACCTCATATAAAGGCCAAGGAGTGCAGAATACTACATTATTTCCTTGGGCCAGTTAGATTCGTTCCACCGCCCCATGACCATAATCATAATCTTGAATCAAAACTTGGGGTTCAATTCATAAGCTCGAGGTGAAGGCAAAAAGTGATTCACGTCGTGCCACGACGTTAAATCAAGCGCTTGTTGGGAGGCAACCCAGATTTATTTTTTTTATATATATTTTTTTATTTAGTTTTTTTAATTATATTATTTTTGTAGTGTCGATTTTTAATTTTCTAGGAGCATGGAAAGCAAAGCTATTGGAAGGATGCTACAGCAAACCAGATGGTTGAAACTAAGTGTGAGGTACCCACACGAAGGACCAAGCCTGGGAGAAGTCTGAGTATCCCATGAGCTGCTAGTGCTTCAGCTTTGGCCTACCGGGGAGTTTCTTTTACCCTCTTATAGTTATGATGTGCATCGGGGACAATGCATAATTTTAAGTGTGGGGTGAGGAGATTGTTTGGGTGACTTTCCATGCTAATTTAGTTGTGTTAGTTTAATTGAATATTTTTTTAAAAAAAATAGAAAAGATTGGACTTTTCCCGACGATGGATCTATTAGACAATTTTCTTGAGGGATTTAAGTCTAAAGAAAAAGGACAAAAAGATTTTATTTTGTTAGGTAGTGTAGCAATTCCCCCTTGGTTTTTCTTTGTGTCGCGGTTCTTTTTCAAGGGTTTTGTTTGAACCGGGTGTAGTTAGTCTTTTTTTTTTGGGAGTAGGATCCATTATGTTATGTTTTAAATTGAAGCAATATCTCTTGACTTTGGTATGACGTGAAAATAGTGAGTACTTTGGTTGTGACGCTTAGGCTTAGTTTTTGACTCTTGTATAAGTACCTTAAATTTTATGATCTTAAATTTGCTTAACTGCTTTGACTAGAGTGTCTTGATGAAACCAATCCTAAGTGAGTTATGTGCCATGTGTGTGTAAGGATTTGTTATATTCTGTGCATTGCATTTGATGTCTAGAACTTGCCCTGTGTGTTTGCAAAGCGAAATAGTAGTTTTGTTCAGTCTTGGAAGTGATATAGGCGTTTGATATGTATATTTTACCACCTAATTGTTATGTATCATAGTTAACCCCTTTGAGCCTGTAATCTTGTTTCTTTGGCAACCACATTACAAGCCTTACCCATTTGTTTGAATTAATCATCTATTTGAACCTTTTAACCTTTCATGAGCACTTGAATTATTATGAACTGTGTAAAAGTTAAAGTGTGGGGTGGTTGGTTTGGCTTTTGAGTGGAACTAATAAAATCAGGAGAAAGGTACACTATTTTGAACAAGAGCCACTTGAATTGGAAAAAAAATAGTTGTATTGCTGTGAAAAAAAAGTATTCCTTAATAAGTGGTGGCACTTGATGTAATTGTGCTTAAAGAAGTATTGGTAATATAATTGATGTGAAGGTGGAGTTTGGTTTGACATAAGTATGGGGTTTGAATGTTAAAGTATATGTATTAAAGTGCTTAGGGAGGTGTAGTCACTCTTATATCTAAATGTTCCTACCCGTCCCGTAGCCTACATTATAACCAAATAAAGTCCTAATTGATCCTAGATTGAATGAGCTCGATTAGTAGAGTAGTACACTACGGGCAAGCTTATGGTGCATCTTTTGTGGCATATGAATGTTATTTTTGAGAGTAAGTGAATTCTTTCTATCTTGAGTTCCTAAGTGTTCTTAAATTTTATTGTGTGGAACTACTCTCTTTTGTTGTGTGAGGGCACTTGATTCATGAAGGAAAGCTAATGCCAGTGACCTCTATGTTACAGTAAGTAGGTGAGTTGTAAATAATGCGTGGTACTTGTGAGTCAAATCTTGAAGTGAAGATGTTACGCTTTTGTGCTTAGTCTATTTTAAATATTCTTGATGTGATGAGTTAGGAGAATTGTTTAAAAAGGTCGTGTCTATATAAAGTATAGTTTGATTGTACGAGGACGAGCAATGGTTTGAGTGTGGGGTGTTTATGATAGGCTATAATTACGTATTTTAGTCGATTATTACACTCTAATTTACTGCACTTCAGTTGAGTTTGCGCTTTAATCGCTAGTGTTTTGCACTAAGTGTGTGTTTTATGCCTTGTAGGAGTGATTCCGAGCTGTATAGATATTATGGAATGAATTCAAGTGATTTGGAGCTTTGAAGTCTGAGTAAAAGCTCAAGGAATTAAGCCGGGATCGTATTCGGGGATCAACAGATGATAGAGCAACAAAACGAAGAATCGAGTAGGCATATTGTGCACTGTCTAGTACAATGCACATAACTTTTTGCTCAGAACTCCATTTGGGCTCCACAATATATGGTTGGAAAACTAACTCAAAGGGCTACAACATTCATGTTTTACGTTTTTCCAAATTTCAAACGGAACAGGGTGTAAAATGCGGTCGAAACCGCGACCGCGGACCTGAGGCAGTATACTTGCCAAATACCACGTTCGTACCGCGGTTGACCGCGGCCGCGGCTGTCCAGACGTAAAAAAATTGTCCTTTTTCGCGTAGGAGAATGTATAATAGTTTGGGCCCGACCCTACTTGGTATATATACATGAAAAAATGGTATTTTAAGAGGTTGGACACACTTTTGACATAATTTAGACCTAAGGAGGCTAAGGAGACCGGAGATTTGACCTAAGGAGGCAAGAACACAATAGGAGCAAGGCGGGGAATTCTTCTACGAGTTTTTCCTTCCTCTTCCTATCTTTTATTGTTGGTTATGACTTTTATTATTGTAGTTTTACATACTATTATGAATAGCTAATTCGTTTTCTAGAGTTTTGATAGAACCTTTTGTAGGATGAATTCTTGTTATATTTTTATATAATTGAGCCGTTGGATTTCTCAACTTGTTCAACTACGGGTTTATTGTTGTTGATTGGATGGCCATCGATTGACTGTGCCTATTTATTATGTGTTGCTTGAGAAAGGATACATATTTAGGTGGTTGTTGAACAACGTCACCCCTAACGTATGTGAGAAATCAATACAGCGGGTTTAAAGGCAGGTTTAGAAATAACAAAGCCTTGACGTGGTCATAATGAGCGGTTAGATAAAGCCAACTAGCGTAGTTCAAGAGAAATGTCTAGTAAATTGTTGTAGTTGCTCGAGAGAGAATTACGGCACCTAAAGTGCTCACGATCAGTAGAGAATACATTGGCAAAATTGTAGGGAACATAGCTAGAAGGATTCCGACAATTGGGGAAATCATAACTCTAGATCTCCTTAATTTAGTCTCCAACCCTTTGTCTCGTTAGTTAATAATTTTATCGCTTTGTAGTATTTGCTAGTTAATTAGTTAGAAATATAAATCTCAATCTTTATAATTTAGGAAATTGTTCAAACTTGTCTTCTTAGTGATATTAAACAGATATAGCTAAGTCTTAGTTCTTTGTGGGATTCGACTCCGAACTTTTAGACCGGATTATATTTGCAGCGACCGCTTATCCTTTTTAGGACTAGAGTTGGGTGTGATCAATAACCAATAAAAGGGCTAGTTCATTAGTTCATAATTTATAACTAACTCGAATATTTTTTATTTTTTGACTCAATTTCAGAAAAAATAAAAGAATAAATGTTTGGATAAAAATCCTTTCCGGCATCATCCCATTCCGAGGACTCACAGAAATACCCCGGGCGGTGCCACAATCCGTTCGACGTACAATAATGTGTTGAACTACTTCAACAAGTCTGCGAGTGAGATATCCAGCGTCTGATGTTCGTACAGCAGTATCCACAACTCCTTTACGGGCTCATTAAACGTTTCACAATTAGAAAAGTTAATTTATTGTTATAACCTGGATTTTCCAACAAAATCGACCTATTTCTATTTAAACCATGATCATGAGCAAGTGTTCTCTTTGGGATGATAAATGACCTACTTAACTCAGTGGTTAGAGTACTGCTTTCATACGGCGGGATTTCATCTATTCCATGACCGGAACAGGGGAGGATACACGTTATACTACGATTTTGAATCAGAAGAGAACAAATGAAATAGGGATTGAAAGAGTCAATATTCGCCCGCGAAAACATTTTTATTGCAAAATTTAGGATAATACAATAAAGGACAAAATAAGGATTTGGTAAAATAATATAATTTTTTTTTTAGATTTCTATTACTCTATTCTTTAATTGTCCAGCTATAAATTCTAATCCTTTTAGATTTTCCTTTTAGAAAATAAAAAATTCAATAAAAATAAATAAGAGACTGGAAATGAAAGTCTCTTTCTCGGACCAGGATGTAGAAGATCATAACGTGAGTGATTCTAGGACCCTTTACATGTAAGACCTATTGCTCATGCAATTTGGGATCCTCATTTTGGTCAACCGACCGTGGAAGCTTTTACTCGAGGGGGTGCTCTTGTCCCATGCTATCTTTCTTCCGAATACTGATTACCAAGAATTTGAACAAAAAGTGGATACGGTTGATAAAAAACCATTATTAACAGAAATTGACGAGTTCTTAACTTTAATCAATGAATTTGGTTTCCCAGTGAAGACAAAACAAGATTTCAGTGATTCCGTGTTCTATTAATTCTTTATTCAAATTCAATTCCAACAAATAAAATAGAATATTCTTGAGTAGTCTACTTCCCTTTGATATACCTCGCAAGAAGTGGAGTTCAACCTTGAGGTTAGAGACTTCGTGCTGATAACGTAACTAAGCTCAAAGTAACAATATAAAACCAGAAGATAAGTAATAGAATAAGAGAAGAAGAGATAACTTTCTTATTTCATCAAGTGTTCAAGTGTGTCACATATCACAATTCATGCCTCTATTTATACTATTACATAAAAGGTTACAAATTAAAAGGATTGTCGTAAATATGACATTAATAATAGAGATCATGGGGAAGATCATGGGGAGAGGTTATGGAGGTGTGAGAGTTACAATAGTGAGGAATAGTGGGAGATTATTTACATCATGAATAAAAGTAGCGAAAGTATTGATCATCCACATTTACTAATAGTTTTACAACAAAATACAAGTTTTATTGCATGGCGTCGGGATTGTTTTAAACCTTTTCCAAAACAGGAAAATATATTAGCTTAAGATGAACATTTAATTTTGAAAACAAGATAATAAGTTCATCGGGACTCCGTTAAGATTATGGAAGTAGACTTCTACAAAACATTACATGTTTGCTTCAGATAATTATATAAACAGTTTACAGAATGATTTATTAAGTGGAAATGGTACTAGTTAACTTTTTTGGATATATATATAATTCAAGTTAAAAGTAAAGGTAAAAAAGAAATTGTATCTGATAGAAATTACTTTACGCTTGACTTTTCGACTATAGAGCAAAAAAGTATGAATTTAGGGGCCGTTGCGAGGGATGAGGATAAGAATTAGTGATAGAATTTGAAATTGTATTTATTCTATATTTAGTTATATGTATTAGCTAATTACTGGATAAGTTTACATTAAACTAGTAAGATTAGTTATCACATATAGTATGTTAGATAGTTAACCCCATTGGATATCCTTATTTATCCCAGTATTATATCAATCGATCCCTTAAAGTAATCGCTATTTGAAAGTGATAGATTCCGCTTGTAGCTAAGCAAGAACTCTTAATCATTAATATTCCAACTCGTTCTTTTTATATTTAGTTTACAGATATATATTTTTAAAATTTTATACTTTAATTGACATTTATTTATAAATGTTAGGACACCAAATAATACTTCTTTTTTAATGGGGTAAATTTTAAAAATAACCAGATTTACAACTGGTCGTTCAAAAATAGTCCAATTTCAAAAGTAATCGAAATTTAGCCATTTTTTATATAAAGAGAAATCTGAGCGAAAACACTGTTCAAAACCCGGAAAATACTCTAGTATATTATGCTGGAGTTCCAGCATAAGTATACTTGAACTCCAGCATATTATACTGGAGTTCCAGAATAAGTATGCTGGAACTCCAGCATAATATGATGGAGTTCCAGCATAAGTACACTAGAACTCCAACATAATATACTGGAGTTCCAGCAAGTATATTGGTCTAGTATAATATACTGGAGTTTGGAGCACCGGTGCTCCAGTCTCCAATATATTATACTGGAGCCACAGGTCCAGCATAATATGCTGGAGTTCATACACAAGTGCACCGAACTCCGGTATATTATGCTGGACCGGTTTCTATTGCAGCAAAATAATGGCTATTTTTTATTAACTTGGCAAACGTTGGCTATTTTTGATTTACCAGTCCAAAAACTGGCTATATGGTGCTATTTTTACTTTTTAACGGCGACAAAGTATTTTCAAATGGGCCGTTACCACAAACAGGATCCAACTTACAAATGGCTGGTCAACGACCTAACTTGTGGGCTGGAGGTGGGCGAGCCGTGTAAGAAAGTCTAGAACGTGTCGGCTCCGACCCACGTGTACCTTATTTGATTTTTATACTTTTCTCATTTTTAATTATACGAAAATCATATAACAGATACATTCTAGTGTTGTTTTATACAACTAGTCTCAGCTCGTTGCGCGTGTACCCTGTGTCAGAAAATATAATTTCTTAGAGTTACATAAATATTATTAAAATTTGATGAGTTATAGAATAAAAAATAATTTTTTTAAAAAGTTTAAACTCCTGAAAATTATAATTTTTGATCATTTTTAACAAAGGAAGAAAATGTGCACCAAAGAAATTCTCAAAATGACCAACAAATCATATGATATTAGAAAAAATAACAAGAACTACTACACTACATAACCTGAAATCTTGAGGATTTTATTATCGAGATGAATTCTAAAGAGAAAGTAGCTTTGAAAAAATTGCCCAAGAGCGTATTTGTAATCTTCGTGTTTGTGTAGCTATGTGTGTGTTTGGAACATTGATGAAAAATTACTGCGAAACATCATAGTAGTTACTTTTAACTTAAATAGAAAAATAACTTTTAACGATTTCCAACTAAAAAAAATTGACAAAACAGTAATTACAACTTTGCACAACTCCTAAGATACTTAACACCTAATATTTCGACTAAAAATTTCAAATCACTTTTACTTTAGTACTTAAATCTTATGCATATTAACTTGACTGGTTCAATAACTTGGATTAACTTATGGAAAACCTAATTTGGACAAGAAAGTCGAGCCTAAGGTGATTTTGTAATAATTAGTTTAAAGCTACAGAAATAACTAAAGAACTAAATAAAATTTCAAGAGTAAATTCATATAAAAATAAAAACAAAAACAATGATGTCATAAATATAATTAACTATATATGACAATACTTACATAAACATGCAAAGAAGAACTCACACCGTTTGAAGGTGTGTAGGCAAAGTAAAGTGATTTTTTATAATAGTATGGCTTATCAAGATATAAAAGTAAAGTGAATGCTAAACCTAAATAAAGATAAGTAACATTGATGATAGGCTATAATTGCATATTTTAGTCGCTTATTACATTCGAATTTACTGTACTTTAATTGAGTTTGCGCTTTAATCGCTAGTGTTTTGCACTAATTGTGTGTTTTATGCCTTGTAAGTGTGATTCCGAGCTATATAGATGTTATGGAATGAATTTAAGTGATTTGAAGCTTTGAAGTCTGAGTAAAAGCTCAAGGAATTAAGCCGGGATCGTGTTCGGAGGTCAAATTTGATAATTAAGTACGAACGAAGACTTGAGGAGGCATATTGCGCACTGTCTAGTAAAATAGACATAACTTTTTTCTCAGAACTCCATTTGGGCTCCACAATATATAGTCAGAAAGCTAACTCAAAGGGCTACAACTTTCATGTTTTATGTTTTTCCAAATTCCAAACAGAACAGGGTGAAAAATCGCGGTTTTGCCGCGACCGCGGCAGAACCGCGGTAGAAGATGGTCGCAGACAACTGAAGAATCAGAGGGCATGTTTGGCCGCGGTTCCACCGCGACCGCGGCAAAACCGCGGCAGGAAGCGAAAATATCAGGGACTAAAGTGAAAAACATGGGATTTTAAGTCCTAAACCCTATATTAAACAAAGGAGGCCGGCCAAGAACAAGAGAGGACATATTTTGGACACAAATTAGACCTAAGGAGGCGGAGAGACACTACTTTAGGGTTAGACAACACCATTGGAGGCAAGAACACATTGGGAGCAAGGCGGGGAATTCTTCTACGAGTTTTTTCCTTCCTCTTCCTATTTTTCATTGTTGGTTATGACTTTTAGTATTGTAGTTTTACATACTATTATGAATAGCTAATTTGTTATCTAGAGTTTTGATAGAACCTTTTGTAGGATAAATTCTTGTTATGTTTTTATATAATTAAGCCATAACTTTTCTCTATTTGTTCAACTACGTTTATATTGTGGTTGGTTGAAGAGCTCTCAGTTAGCTGTGCCTATTTGGTATGCATAACTCGGGAGAGAGTGCATATTTAGGTAATTGTTGAACAACACCACTCCAGAGTATATGGGGGATCAATAACCGAGGGTTTAAAGGCGGGATTAGGGATAACGAAGTCTTGGGTGCGATCTGAAGTGAGCTGTATTAAAAGCCAGCTAGCGTAGCTCGGGAGAGCGCGTCTAGTAAATTGTCGTAATTACTCGGGAGAGATTTACGGCAATAAGAGTGCTCATGATCGGTAGAGAATACTTAGGCGAAATTATAGAAGACATAGCGGGAAGGATTCCGACAATAGGGGAAATCATAACTCTAGACCTCCTTAATCTTTTCTCGAACCCTCAGTATCGTTAGTTGTTAATTTACTATTTTAATTTGTTAGTTAAGTAGTTAAACACAATAATCTTAATATCTATAAGTTAGGAATTGTTCAAGCTTGTCTTCTTGGTGATAGTGAACAACTGTAGCTAAACCTTTAGTTCTCTGTGGGATTCGACTACGGACTTGTAAACCGGATTATATTTGCAGCGACCGCTTAGTCCTTTTTATAAGGCATAGTTGGGCGTGATCAAATTTTGGCGCCGTTGCCGGGGAACTAACGGTGTAGTTGTAGGTGTACATATTGCTAGGTTTCAAGTTTGAACTTTTATTTTATTATTTGATTTTTTTTATTTTTTTATTATTTTAGTTTTATTTGTTTATTTGAGAAACATGACATCATGGAATTATGAGAATTTTGTTGTTGGTAATTCTACTTTTGATCCTCCTTATGCATATTGTGAAGGAAACCACCCAGGGCAAAATTATCAAAATATTCCTGAGAGCGAGTTTTGTGCACCAACTCAATCTTATGTGTGGAATGTGTGTGATATGTGTGGTGGTCAAGATGGTCACTTTCACGATTGTGCTTATATTTCTTACCTTCCCCCAACCCCTTACTTTGATGGTTCTTCTTTTTCTGGTGAAGTTAATAGGAGCAAAGAACCTAGGTATGAGGACCTAAAGAGCTCGAGGATATGTTAAAGTGCCTTTTGGAACAATAGAGTAAATTACTACTGCGGATAGAAAGACAGGAGGAAACTATTCACAACTTGAAAGTTCACATGAGTCAACTGGTTGAAGTTTTTAATGCTCAACAAGCCAATATTGTGAATAGTATCCAAGAAGAGCGTGAATTAGATACAAAAATTGATGAGCTAGAGGAGGAGGCTAGAGTAGAACACCAACAATCAATCACA
>NW_017674056.1:31915-51840 GCF_001879085.1 Nicotiana attenuata | reverse complement strand
ATTATGCCTTGAGAATAGTGAGTACTTTGGTTGTAACGCTTAGGCTCAGTTTTTGACTCTTGTATAAGTACCTTAAATTGTATGATCTTAAATTTGCTTAACTGCTCTGACTAGGGTGTCTTGATGAATCCAATCCTAAGTGAGTTATGTGCCATGTGTGTGTAAGGTTTTATGATATTCTGTGCAGTGCATTTGATGCCTAGAACTTGCCCCGTATGTTTGCAAAGCGAAATAGTAGTGTTGTTCAGTCTTGGAAGGTATATAGGCGTTTTCTTGTTGAGATAGATATGTATATTTTACCCGCCTAATTATTATGTATCGTAGTTAACCCCTTTGAGCCTGTAATCCTGTTTCTTTGGCAACCACATTACAAGCCTTACCCATTTGTTCGAATTAACCATCTATTTGAACCATTGTAACCTCTCATGAGCACGTGAATTATTATGAACTATATAAAAGTTAAAGTGTGGGTTGGTTGGTTTGGCTTTTGAGTGGAACTAATGAAATAAGGAGAAAGGTGCACTGTTTTGAAAAAGTAAGAGCTACTTGAATTGGAAAAAAAAAATAGTTGGATTCTTGTGAAAAAAAAATTCCTTGATAAGTGGTGGCTCTTGATGTAAGTGTGCTTAAAGAAGAATGGGGTAATATACATTGATGTGAAGCAACAATCACTATGTCTTTCTCAATAGCTCATCGCTCGGCTCTCAGCCCTCAACACTCACACTCAATAGGTACCTGCGCTCACATGGGGTGTACAGACTCCGAAGGGGCTCCTTCAGCCCAAGCGCTATATCGCTGCGGTGTGCAGCCCGATCTCATAATACATATACATATATATATATATATATATATATATATATATATATATATATATATATAGTACTGTTGCACTTCAGTTTCCCGAGCTGTAAGAGGCCTCACCAGATGATGAACCCTCTAGTATATATATATATATATATATATATATATATATATTACTTTCTCTATTCAATCAGCTTTTAAAATATTTTGACTGATATTACATTTATTTAAGGAATAAGAAGAAAAAACTTTTAACTCATATTAGAGGTCCGGGTTCGAACCCTGGCGTGGAATCGCCTCTATACAGAGCCTTTTACCGAGAAAAAAATAGAAAATAGTTAGATTTACAACTGATAATTAAAAAAAAACAGTTTCAAAAGGAATCGAAATTTAGTCACTTTTTTCACGTAAAGATAAATCTGAAAATTCGAAAATATTCCAGTATAATATGCTGGAGTTTGAATTTTTTTTACATATAAGCTTCCAACATAATGTGCTGGAATTTTATAATGTGATGCAGTTCCAACATAATATGCATGAATTTTATATACAAGAGCTCCATAATCCAGCATATTGTGCTGGAACTTTTCGTGTGGTAGAGTTCCAACATAATATGCTGGAAAGTCATACATATGAGCTCTATAATCCCGCATATTATGCTAAAACTTTTTGTATTTCAGCAAAATAATACTCCTATTTTTCAATGAGTTTACAAACGCTGACTAATTTTAATTACCAGTCCGAAAATTGGGCTATTTTCACTCTTTTACTCCTAAATAAAACTTTTTGATACGAATTCAGATTATTCATGCCCAACACCGAACACCAAATAAAAATTTAATATTTTTCTTTACCCAAACAAATTATGGAAGTATCAAAAGTACCTTCACGGTAACAGAGTACAATATTTATTTATTTTCCTTAGTGGAGCATCTAATATGCCAAATATCTAGTAGAAAACGTGTTTAGTCTTTTTGAACCGATAAAAAAGGAAATGATGAGTTGATGACCAAACAAAAAGATAAGAAGAGACTAAACATATGTTAAAATTAATATTCTTTGAACTAAATGAAAAAATGTTAAACGTGCAGCCTCACTTTCAATCAATATCTTGCAAGAGGCAGGATCTCCACGAAAGGGGTTCAAAAATTTTTTTTTGTAGCTAGTGAGAATTGAACCCATGACCTTTATGTAAATTTTGAACACCCTTGACCACTAAACTACACTTTTAGATTGTGTTAAGGGTGTTCAAAACTTAATATATAGAGGTAAAAAACAGATTTTGCCTTATATATACAGTGTAATTTTTCGGCGAAGGGTGTTCGGGTGAACACCCTTGCGCCCCCCTAAATCCGCCGCTGGCAAGAGGTTCGGGATTTGATTAATACTAAAAGGACAACTCGATATACTAAGCTTTTATTATGTGCAGGTCCAGAAAAAAATTTGATTACAAAGGTCTATTACATGCAACCTCAAAATTTAAGTGATACTAAAATTGATAAATTACTATACTCTCTCGTTTTAATTTCATGTAAAATTTATTTGACTGAATATATATTTTAAGAGAGATTTTTTTATAACTTATAATTTTAAATAAATCGTGATATTTTTGGTCATAAAATTATGATATTAAAGATAAATCAAAAGGATAAAATTAAGTTGTTTTTTTTTTTTTGAAACAGATTAAAAAATAAAAATATCGTATGAGATGGAACTACTTGTCCTTCTCTTCCCGATTTCTTAGGGCATCTCCAACCCTCCCTCATTTCTCTATAATATGGGCATTTTTTGTCATAATGGAGCTCCAATGCTCCTCCCATTTTTGCCCCAAAATAGGGGATGAATACTGTTCCTCCAAATATGGAGTGACACTATTCATCTCCTCCATTACTATTCATGTTTATTTTATTATTATTTTTATTATTTAACTCTTTTAATTTATCTCTTTATATATACCTACTTATGTTTATGTAATATCTTTATAATATTAATTTTACATCTTAACTTTGGCATATAATTTTGATAAATTAATTTTCGTGTATTTATTATTTTTATGTAAGATTTTAAGTTAATTTTATTATAAGTTATAATTATACAAAAAATATATAATCATGTCAAAAAATAAATGGTGCATATATAAAATATTAGATGTTACTAAACGATAATAATATAATATTGAAGAGAGAGAAGAATATATAAAATAGAATATTCCTTTTTGGAGTAAAAAATTAAGTAATGGTTGGAGTAACTTTACTTCATTTTGGAGTTTACTGCATTTTGGAGGAGAAAATGGAGGCAAGGGTTGGAAATGGCCTTTGCAATCATTACGTACGTGATCAAAGAAATTCAAAAATAGCCAGATTTACAAGGGGTCGTTCAAAAATAGCCCAGTTTCAAAAGTAATCGAAATTTTAGCCACTTTTCGTGTAAAGATAAATCTGAGCGAAAACACTGTTCAAAACCCTGAAAATACGCCAGTATATTATGCTGGAGTTCCAGCATAAGTATACTTGAACTCCAACATATTATACTGGAGTTCCAGGATAAGTATGCCGGAACTCCAGCATAATATGATGGAGTTCCAGCATCAGTACACTAGAACTCCAGCATAATATACTGGAGTTCCAGCAAAGTATACCGGTCCAGTATAATATGCTGGAAGTTCATACACAAGTGCTCGAATCTCCAGTATATTATGCTGGAACTTTCCGTGTGTTGGAGTTCCAGCATAATATGCTGGAAGTTCATACACAGGTGCACCGAACTCCAGTATGTTATGCTGGACCGGTCTCTGTTGCAGCAAAATAGTGGCTATTTTTCATTGACTTGGTAAACGCTGACTGTTTTTGAATGACTAGTCCAAAAACTGGCTAGACCGTGCTATTTTTACGACTTTTTCTTTTTTCCATTGTGCATTTATCACTTATAGTAGTTACTTATTCATGTTCTTTACGAGTAGTTCTTGTAAATTTTATATATTTGCAAAGATATCTGTAATAAATTTCTCGACCATTGTACAATAAGATATAATAAAGTCAAATAATAAATAATTATTACTATAGTAAGCGATGTACTCTTACGTGTTCAGGATTATTATCCTTGTAAGTTAGTGAATTTTAAATTAATAATTCGTTCATATTAAATAATTTTTTAAGATAAATACAAAGTTTGAATAAAAACTACCGGGTATGATCGAACCTGCATCTCATACTCTAGCTTCGACCCTGTGTGCATTATCACTTTCAAACAAAATACTGACAACACACTAACAAGAATTTGTGTTGGAGTGATTAGAACTCTTTCATTCTCAATAAGAGATTTCGTGTTCGAATTTTGGATTTAAAATCTATCTTTTTAGTAAGCGTTTTACCCCTTAATATGAAATTTTATGTTGCGAATTTAAATTAGTCGAGTCTTAGGCCCCGTTTGTACATAAAAATTTTGTTTTCAAAAATGTGCTTGCCCATAAAATTTTATAAATTTTTGAAAAAAAATTCGAAAATGAATTTAAAAACCAAAAAATGATTTTGACCACCTTTTTGTAATTATTTTTCAAGTGAAATGCATTCAAATATAATTTCAAATACAACTTTTCAACTTAACTCCAAATACTATTTTTTTTTTTTGAATTATAATTTTTATGTCCGGACGCCAACATAAATGTTGGGAACACAGTCATCATAAAAATCACTGTTAAATTATTGTGGGTGGGGGGGTGGGGGGGGGTTAAGGGGTGTACTTTCAGACGTTGGACGGTTTGTGTAATGTGTATTTTTTGTTTCAGATTGCAAAATTTTTGAGGCCTTGAAAATACCCTGTAATCAAATCAGAATCAGAATCAATCCTGATTCCTATTTCCTATACCACATTTGTACCGTCCACTTTCTCTTCCTCCCTTTTTCCTTTTGGCTTTTTCACTCTCCCTATCTTCTCCTTATTCCTCTCTCTCTCTCTCTCTCTCTCTCACACACACACACACAGAGTTTTCTTCTGATGCATCTAAGTGTGCTGAGAACTAAGATTTCTATAGCTTCTAATGTTTTTTTCAATTCCCTTTCGTTTGAGCAAAACTAGTATTAGCTTTTGCAATCTGAGTTTTGGATTCATGTTTACTAGCACTTCACTGTATAATTCAGCAACTGTTTATTATTGCTCCAAAGTCTTCTGGTTCTTTTGTAATTAATGGTTTTTGAATCAATTTCCGCTATTACCCCTGATTTCTCTCATAATTCACTCTTTACAACAACAAGGAAGAGAAGGGGTTTGAGGAAATTGGGCTCAAATTTGGATTTGAATTGGGTTTGTACTAAATGGGCAATTCGGCCTTGTTGTGTGAATGGTGGTGGAGACCACCATAATTTTGATATACATATTACAAATAGTAATGCCACAAGAGGAGCTAGGAATATTGTAATTAAGAGATTTTCTGATGAATTAGAACCTTCTACAAGTGTCTCTGATGAATTCGAAGCTTCTACTAGTCGTTCTAGTAGTAACAATTTTGCTAGTTTTCAAGAAGACCCTTTTGTAGATAAGTTAAGGACTCAATTAGGGGTGATGCATCCATTACCTTCACCTCCAATAAATCGAGGCGTTTTCGGGCTTTTTGCTTTGTTTTTCTTTGTTGGTGTTGTTTTTGATAAGGTTTGGACTTCAAGAAAAAGTAGTTCTAAGGGAGGGGGGAATGGAGGGAACCCTGAGGGGATGTGGCCGCGGGTCCCAATGAATCTTTCGTCGTTGTTAGAGAAGGATTTGCAAAGGAAAGAATCAGTGGAGTGGGTAAATATGGTGTTAGGAAAGTTGTGGAAGGTTTACAGAGGTGCGATTGAGAATTGGATCATTGGTTTGCTTCAGCCTGTTATTGATAATTTGAAAAAACCCGATTATGTAGAGAGAGTTGAGATTAAGCAATTTTCGCTCGGGGATGAGCCTCTTTCTGTTAGGAGTGTGGAGCGCAGAACTTCTCGTCGAGTCAATGATTTGCAGTGAGTAACATTTCTTTCAAAGCTCTTTTCTTGTTTGATTTAAAGCTCTCCTAACTGTAAAAAAGAAAAAAAGGTTGAAGTTAAAATTAGAAAAGCTCTTTACTTGTTTGATTTCCTTGGTTGAAAGCCTTTAAGTTGCTATATTCTCCTTAGCCTGCATTCTTCAATTGAGAAGAGGTCTAGAATCAAAAGAGAATTATACACACAACATTCTATTAGGAGGAAAGTATTAGAGAAAGCTCTTTCCTTGTGAAATTATCTTGGTTGAAAGCTATCGAGTTGATATTTTCTCCTTACCTTTCGTTCTTTATTTCTCCTTAGCTTTCGTTCCTTGTTTCAGTTGACGTCTAGAATCAGAAGGAAAATATAGGTACATCATTTAATTAGGAGGAGAATGTTTTCTTTTGATATAGTGGTGTTTTCACTCCATTGAAGAAACAATTAGACTAGGTGAGAGTAATCAAAAAAAGAAAAAAAAATTTAGACTAGCTCCTTGAGAAATTTGAATCTGATGATTACGACCTTTCTTTTCCTCGATGAAGTTTGTAGTGGAGCTATACATTAGTTACCCCCATTCTGTGCCAAGGTAGTTTCAGATAGATTTACAAATTGAAGGATAATGTTATGAAACTTCATAGAATATTGTTTGCTATCATTATACTTAAGCATCCTCTTGACCCAGAAAATCCTGCTTCTGAACCAGGGAAGTATTTTTTTTTGGGACATCTCCAACCAAATTTTAGCTCTCTACATATGCTCTGTCTCATTTTACTATTGATTATTCAACTCAGCTCCATAAATTTTGGTTCATTATTTGAAATCAGAACATGTGTATAGCTATGACCTTCTCTACTTTTCTCTGTGCTACAAAGTTCTCTAGCTCCAATCAAAGTGACGTGATAAAAACACAACTCCTTACCTTTTTTGTTATGTGAAAGTTCATTGAATGTATCAACTGATTTGTGCATTGTTTAATGCTGCCTAGGTATCAGATAGGGCTCCGATACACTGGTGGTGCTCGTATGCTTTTAATGCTGTCACTAAAATTCGGAGTTATCCCCATTGTTGTACCAGTCGGTGTTCGGAACTTTGACATTGATGGTGAACTCTGGGTCAAGTTACGATTAATACAAACAGAGCCTTGGGTTGGAGCGGTTTCTTGGGCTTTTGTTTCCCTTCCGAAGATAAAGCTTGACTTGTCACCATTCCGTTTGTTCAACCTAATGGGTATGTGAAATTTAATCTTTAGGGCTATTATCTGTGAGATGAACTGAATCTTGGTGTTCAATGCCAGAAGAAAATATAGAGATATTCTAGTGTTTTCCTATTAATTATATATTTTTTATATTGGATTAAGATGAACTTAGATGGTTTGACATGGACAGTGAATATAATCAACTCTAACTTGCTTGGGATTGAGTCATAGTTGTTGTTCTTGCATGCCCAGATGATTTAGATACTAAACACTGTTTTAAAGCAGATATATTCAAGATTTTACCTATAAAAGTTTCATCATTCTTTTTTTAAGTGTAACAAAGTTTCACCATTCTTTTGTGTTTAATTTCTTCTTTTGAAACCTCTTTGACTTTCTTTTTGTTAGCGCTCAATTCTTAGAGAAGAGTGAGCCATTCAGTGACTTATGGAGTGGAAAAGGTGTTTAGATTGTGGGTTTAATCATGGGTTTCAAATTTTTATTGTTGGAACATATTCTTTAAGACTTATGGATGAACTCCATAGAGTTAATTCGTATGGAGTACTGTAATGTAATTTTAGGAACTTCATATGAGTCTTTAGCACCGATTAGGTATAGTTTTGAAGATTATGAAACATATTTGCATTCTTCTTTTCTAGTTTTCTTTCTTGCTCTGCATAATCTTCTCTATGGACTCAGCTCCCTAACTAGCATTCTTCTGCCATAAAGTCTGATTTTTTTATTAGTGAAAACCAGCTCTTTTTAGTTGAGTTGCTGTGAAGTGAGATCTCCGGTATGTAGTTACCAAATGTTGATTACTTACTGAGGCTGAGTTGTCATCATTAATTGCCCATTGTTTATTTTTCTTTTCACAGTTCTAAAATGGGATAATGATACCTAAAATCATTTTATAAACTAGGCGAGTGATTTTATTGATGTGGCCAGTATGAGGATATTCACATATTTATGTTTTTTTCTTGCATGTATTTGGGCAACACCAGCAATTCCTGTTCTATCAATGTAAGTAGTATTTTATCCATTATCTTCTGTTGTGTTTTTATTACACATATCAGTTTGTTTATCCCAATTGCCAGCTCATTGAAGAGTCCTTTTTTTTGGGGTGGGGATAAGTCAGCTCATTGAAGAATGCTTTCCACGACCGCTTTTACTCCTAAGACCTTATGTAGTCAAATATGCTTCTTTCAGTTTAACAATTAAAAAAAACATTTGCATTTCAAGTTATAGGGTCATGTTCAGTTGTCATCAATCATGTGTGACTCTCTTGAGAATCTGCCATATCTTTATTCCAAGGAAGCTCTCGGCCTCTATCTTTCTGTCTCTCTCTCGTGCTTCCTATTTATCCTCTCTGACTCTTCTGGAAATCTCTGGTCATTTGAAATGGTCTACGGTAATGGTTGCATTTGGTGCTTTAGCACGGATCTTCTTTATATTTAATTCTAGGCCTAGATAGTTCTAGCATCATATTCATTCTGGATTTCTTACCCGTCTTGTTTTCAATTAACAATATTCTATGGAACTATCTCATTTTTCCACTGCAGCAGTGAGTGTGAGTTCTTATTTCTTCTATGGATGTTTCAGGTTTTTGAAGAAACTTCTTACTGAGGATTTACCCCGTCTCTTCGTCCGACCGAACAAAATTGTTCTGGATTTTCAGAAAGGGAAGGCAGTTGGCCCTGTTCCAAATGATGTTAAGTCTGGTCAAAATGAAGTGAAGGCTGGAGAAATACAAGAAGGAAACAGGGACTTTGCTGGAGAACTATCAGTGACTCTTGTTGATGCAAGGAAACTCTCTTATATCATCTATGGTATGAATTTGTTCGTCTATCATCAGTGGCATCAATCTTTTCTAGTTCTGATTGTTGCTTCTTTGTAACACTAAAAACTTGTCAGTTCGTTTCTTCATATTCTTTTAATAGTACAAAAATGATGTGTGCATATTCTAATCTGGTGAAAGAAAAAAGAAAGAAGGTATTTGTTTGAAAATCAGTCGAAGATCCTAAATAGTGTGACTTCCATTGCATGAACAACTACTTTAAGTGAATATAAAAGCCATCCATTTGGGGACTCATAGTTGGTGCTGTAATCACAGTGAACCAGTGGAAGCATAATTTATCATCCTTATTTCAAATAGAATAATTACGGGATGAAATCACTGATTAAGAAAAAGTACCAAATGAAATCACATTATAAAGAAGGAAATGTGAAGACTTTTGACTATGCTCCCCGACAAATATAAAATAATTTCGTGGCTAAAGTTTGGTAGAAATGAGTGATTCCATTAAATTACTGTCGCCCCCACCTCTCCCCTTTTGTCTTTTCTTTTAAGTGCCAATCACGGCTTGGGTGCGCATATATAACCTTTGTATCAAGTTTATCAGAAAGTATGTTATTTATGTGATTCAATGACATTGGCCACCACCAAGAAACAGCGACTTCATTGATGTTCATGCCTGGATTCAGATGCTAGGTACTTACCAAAAAAATAAAAATAAAAACTTTTGTTTCCAGATGCTAGGTTAGTACATGGAGAGCCTTGCACTTAAGATGTTTAGATCAGGGTTATCACATAAGGGTTTTGTAGGCCTCATTTCTTTCTTGAATACTACTTGTTTTCTGTAGATGTAATTTCCTCTTCTATTTTTCCATGTCTCTCTTTGTGAAATTCTCCTGGCCTCTGTCATTCAGGCAAAACTGATCCATATGTTATTCTAAGACTTGGAGATCAAGTAATACGCAGCAAAAGAAACAGTCAAACTACTGTTATCGGACCTCCTGGAGAGCCTATATGGAATCAGGTGATTTAAATTTGATCTATTGGCCTGATATAGTGGTAGGATTTATTTGTCGGTCGGCTTGCTTAATCTTTTGCTGTAACTCATACGTCTGTTGCCCATCTTTTCTTTGTCATTTGGCAGGATTTTCACATGTTTGTCACAAACCCCAGGAAACAAAAGCTATATATAGAAGCAAAGGATTCCCTTGGATTTACAGATTTTACTATTGGGGGAGGAGAGGTAAACATCCTGTACATGCAAATATTATCTATTGTCTTTGTCGCTCAAAGGTGATCCATCTAATTTCTTGTTTTCTGATGTGGCTTATACATAATGGAAAATGCAAATGAATAAAGGACGTATACCATGCACAAAGTACTCCGGACTACTCAAGGGTGGGGGAGACTGGATATACTGTACTCATCCTTGTCCCTTGCATTTCTGCAAAGAGGTTGTTTCCATGCCTCGAACCAGTGACCTACAGGTTACAGTTGCCGTAGCGACAAGGCTCAGCCTCTAAAAATGCAAATTAATTAATTGTATTTTGGCAACTTGAAGAAGGATGATGTTGCCGTTTCTTTTTTCAATGAGGCACATTACTTATTAATGATGATTATGGTAGATAAATATAAAGATAGTTGGATATAGTTTTTGGACACCCTAAGCTAAGTCATTTATCTCTCAAGTTTAATTTGTAGAAGAGCATCAATGCCTGGGGCTTTAAGTGCTGAGCGCTAAAGCACGATCTTTACTGAAGAATGGCTCAAATGAACATATAATAATGCAAGAAAAAATAATTGTAGACACAAACCAATTATATGGAGAATGGTTTTAAAAAGAAACTGCAATAAAGTAAGATATATGAAGTAGATATCATGTTAATCAAATTCGAAAACCATGTCATATTTCATATACTGGTGCAAAGATGCAAGATGAAGATTCTGATTTATATAAAGTGACTAGTCTTTTTATACTAAATTTTGTTTCCTAATAATTACTAACATATTAATTACGTCTTCTCTTTACCAATTGAAATATCACATTGTCACTCATATTTATTGGTTGGTGCTGCCTTCTTCAAGACAGCACATGGGCAATGAGGTGCATGACATAGTGCTTTCTTACCTGCATTGAAGTGTCGCCTAAGCAAGGTGAAGCGTCCAACATGCCCTGCACCTAGCTTCAGGGCTTAAGCCCATCTTAAATAATAATACTGATTGGTCAATTACTGATGAAATTGTTTTGAATTATTAGAAAAAAAGACGCGTCTTATTTCACTTCGGGGGCGAAGAGCTAAGGATGCTTCTTGCAATGAAACAAATATGCTTAGAAGTTGTAATTCTTCTTTACTAGATTGTATGAGGATTGCGTTCTCCGTTTTGTTTTTCTTTGCTAAGTTCAGATATGAGTCAAGTATCAGCGAAGTTACAAACTTCTGCTTGGAACTTAATAAAACTTTGTGGATATGCTGGATTTTGAAATAATTTTGTGTTTAATGCTATCTTTGAAATCTGCAATATTAGGTGAGAATGGGTCAAAATTAGTGGTAGAGGTTTTTATGATATACAGAATAAAAAAGAGGGTAACTTACAATTTTTTGAAAGGTATCCTGCTAATGACAGCTATTTCTAGGTTGATCTGGGATCTCTTGAAGATACTGTACCGACAGACATAATTGTGGTCATCAGAGGCTGGGGACTACTGGGACCAAGGCCTGTAGGAGAGGTCTTACTCCGACTGACATATAAAGCTTATGTCGAAGACGAGGAAGATGAAAGGATTGAAGCAAGGTCCTTGGATTTGGATGCTTCAGATGATGAATTATCCGACTTTGATGAACGAGATACTGCTGTATATGAGCAGCGTGGAAAGACTGTGTCTAGTGGAACAGATAAAGAATCATTTGTGGATTTATTAGCAGCGTTAATTGTCAGTGAGGAATTCCAAGGGATCGTGGCATCTGAAACAGGCAATATTAAAACTGTAGATGATTTTAAAACTAGAATGTCAGCATCAAGACAACGTACTCCTGCTAAACCTGTACAGCAAAATTCTGATACCCCTGAAAATTTCGGAGGTAAAGTGCATCGAATTGCTCTGGATAATTCAAATTTCAATTTTGTTTTCTCCCAGGAAATGTTAGAGTTCTTCTTATTTCTTGCTTGTCTCATTTAACATCTCTTATGTGCAGAATCGGCACTGTTTTGGCTTGCGGTTATCACAAGTATCTCAGTTCTAATTGCTCTCAATGTCAGTGGTTCTAGCATTTTCAATCCCTGATATATGAAACAAAATAAAATTGATAGCACCTAGTAAAGAATACAATATAGAGCCTCTGCTGGGATGATTCTGTCAAGACCACACAGTTGTCCCCACTCTGGGATTGCCCGAACGGAAACCTTATCATAGTTCGTACCTTTTGTCGTTCTTCCATTTGAGGTATGTTGTTCATCTGATTTTATACCTTAACTCACTATTCCACATGCATTTGTCACTTAAAACTCATTTCTCTACCTCTTGATGTATACCTTTAGCAACCAATTACAAAGTTAATCTTGAATATTGACAGCCTACAATTTGATCTAATTTCAGATTGAAAATACTAACATAGTTCTTATTTCCTTGTATAAATTAGCAGTTTTACCATTGTTTCTTGGTGTTTCAGTTTCAAAATTTTATCACCTCGATAGTTATTTATATCCCTGAAGAATATAGTATGACTTAACAATTGGTGGATAATGCAAAACATGGCCGGAATGGTGCTATTTGCATATCACAGATGCATATCCACGAGGAACTTTTCTAGGAAAATAGGGATTTTAACACTAGGAAAAGAATATTCATTCATGATAGTTATTTTCATGAAAACAGACTCGGTTTACTTTTGTTATCTTAAGTTGTGTTTCTTTAATTCCTGAGCTCTGAACTTAATTTGCTTATTCTCTTGTTTGCTGGCAGGCTGGGCAATTGATTCCTCCATTTTCTGTCAACTGTTGTACACTAACATTTTAACAAGATCAAATACTCAAAGCCTCTCCCTCTTCCCCCATAACCTCCAATAGCAAATAAAGAGCATCCCCAAACACATGTAAAAGAGAACATTCAAATATATTACAATGAGGTATATATTCTTGTTGGCGGCAAATTTTGGCCATCCCTTTCTTCTAGGGATTTGTTTCATCCTGTAAATTTTCTCTCTCTCTCTCTCTCTCTCTCTCTCTTGGATAACTTTGACTTTAGTGTGATAAGTTATTTTAGCCGTGGTTCACCATGTATCGTGAGCTGCACAACTTTAGTGGCCTGATGTTTTTACAAGAGATTCAATCTAAGGGTCTACTATGCCATTGAAACTAGTTATAATTCTGTCCTCTTCAGCCTAACCTTTCTTTCTCTTCATTCTTGAAGTGGTAAGTGAAGGGAAACCGTATTATGATATGACGATACTGTCAATGTTGCATATTACGTAGTGGTAATGTATTTTGACTAGAACGAAACTAAAGATCAGAGATTAGTATATGGACCCCTTCATATGGAAATGAGCACATGAAAAATATGAATAAAAAGAACGAAAGTATGCAGTATGCACTTCAAGCAAGTGGCGTTGGCTACTTGCCAAGTTGAGAAACAAAGTATTCAAGTTTACACTTCATTTGTCAAAGAAAAAAAGCTATAAATACATCCATCTTCAGCTGCTTATGGGGGATTCGGCAGAGAAGGAAATGAGCAATTCTTAGTTTCAGACGATTAACTCTATCTCTGGATAACTCCTTTTTCTACTCCAAAGTTGTAATTTTAGTATTGTCCTATTTTCATATTTTCTTGTCTGTCAGTCTTTATTTAAGCCTACTATGGTAGTATGTCCTCCATGTGTTCAAGTTTGTTTCTTTCCATAATTGCCGCATGAACTTTGATAAGTTATTATAATGGTATTCGTATTTTCAATTGATGCTTGATCAGAATTTTACCTATATATGTTGGAAGGTCAGATTTTTGAGAGATAAATATTGTCATATCTGTCTATTTTATTTCTTAACATATTTTATATTAATTTTTGCATTCGAAAAAAACAAAGGATAATACGAGCAATTAAGGAATAACATATTTAGGTGATAATACACCTTCAAGGTCTTGATTAGGGGTGTACAAAGGAAACCGACAAACCGCACCAACTCGATAATCCAAGTCAAACCGAGAAAAAAAACCCGACTATGGTTTGGTTTGATTTGGTTTGGTGTTAGAAAAAAAAACCCGACCATAATTGGTTTGGTTTGGTTTTAGCTAAAGAAACTCAAATCGAAACCAAACCAACCCGACATTACATATATAGAAATTTTAGATATATTTAATATAAATATACTTATTATGATGTAATTTATAAATATTTTTTAAACTTTTTCATAATTTTATCTTCTAAGGTATTATTTCAAGGTTTATTTAGAACTTTTGAATGTTCCAATAAGTTTTATAGCCATTAATATTAGTAACTTAAATAATGCTAACAAAAGCCAAAACCAAAATCAAATCAATACTAATGCTAACAAAAGACATTCAATTTAATGCTACGAACGCCAATGTATTGAATATCTATTTTTTGTTTTGCAATAATTTAGATAAAAATGCATAACCTATTTTTATTTTTCTTTAGCGTTTAGTCATGTAATTAATACTCCCTTATTAGTCTACTTATTTTAGCATGACTTAGTACTTTTAGATTATGTTTATTTTTATTATGGCTTTCTAATTAGCAATATATATTTATATTACATAATTTTATGGTCTTTATTGTTGAATATTTTAGGATAATGCCATGACACATCTCAAATTTTATATTTTCTTGGAAAATACCTGATATAGTTGTATCTTACTAGGATTAAAGAAATATTTTGAGAACAAGTTGTATGTCTTGTGCTACGAAGATTTTATCGGAAAAAATCCGAAAAACCCGAAAATCCGAGAAAAACCGAGATTGAAAAACCCGAGTTTTATTGGTTTGGTTTTTTGATTTAATAACCCGACACAATTGGTTTGGTTTTGATAATTGCAAAATCTGAACCAACCCCACCTATGTACACCCCTAGTCTTGACTATTCTAATTAGGGGTGTTCATAAAAACCCGAAAAATCGAACCAAACCGAAAACCAAACCAAACCGACCAAAAAAACCGAAACTTTTTGGTTTGGTTTGGTTTTGGTTTTGAATTTTCTGATTTGGTTTTGGTTTTAATCAGAAAAAAACCGAACCAAACGACCATAGGAGTAGCTATTTCAAATTTATTATTACACCTATATATATGTATATTGTTATACAAAGTTTCAAAAAAATTATGGTAAATGTTAATAGTTTGCACTTTTAATATAGTTCTTTACCTTTACATTCTAGTTTGATTGGTAGTTTTCTTTTGTTTAGTGTAAGAATCCATTTCGTGTTAAAAATAACATATTTTTAATTGAGTCCTTAAATTATTCATCACTATTTGATTCAATTATCATCAATATATCTTGGTAAATAATAAATTTCTCAAAGGGCAATTGATTTGATAGTGTTACATTGAAAATGTGGTCGCGGGAATATGTGTTTGGTAGTGTATATCTTATATTTAAGAAAAAACCGACAAAAAACCGAAAAAACCGAAAACCGACATATACCGAATCGAGAAAAACCGACTTACTTGATTTCTTTTGGTTCTAATATTTGAAAAACCGACTTACTTGGTTTGGTTTCTTTTAAGGGAAAAACCGATCCAAACCGAACCTTGAACACCCCTAATTCTAATTAGTGAGAGAAAAGATATTAGAAAGAAATTTTTACTATCCAAAACGAGATTTTCTCTGTTAGATCACTAGTCAATTAACAAATACAACCGAGAGGTATTTTGTTAATAATTCACTTCATAGTAAAAATATTTTGTATTAGAAATAAATAAATATCACTTTAGAAATCTCTTAGAGGAAAATGTCAATCATTATAGTACAATCAAAACTCTCAATAACCTCGCTTGTTCCGATAATTATTGGCTGCTATAGAGTAGTGTTGTTATAGAAGACATAATATGACAGAAGATAAAAATCGGTTCCAAAAAATTTTTGGCTGCTATCGAATAGTGTTTTTAATAAATAGCTGCTATATAGGTATGTTGTTATAGAGAGGTCTAACTGTATAACTAAATTCATATTGAGAATTTTACGCAGTTTAATTAACTAACATGTTTTCTTGTAGTTCCTCTTATTTCAAGAAATCTAATTTTAATAACACTATCACCGATATTTATCAATTCAATTCTCTCAAATAGTAAGTCAAAGTAATATAAATCTGTAGAATAGAATATTCAATCTCTGGGACGATAATTTACTTTACTATAATTTGACGAGTCCTAAATCTTTATATGTTAGAAACTCGTCAGATAACATTAATAAAAATCCAATTTATTGTCGGTCAAGGTAAGGAGGGAAGTAAGGTTGTCAATTGAAAAGGAAAACATGAGGAAATAATTACACACATACTGTGTACATTTTGGCTTGCAAAACTGAATCAAGTGCAAGTTGCTACTTGTAACTCTTGCATCTTTAAATAAGGGAAACATCCATAGAATGGAAGAAAAGTTTGAGAACCCTTGAACTAAAAATTTCACTAAAGAAAAACTGATTTGCCCCCTCTGTAGTGCAAGCTCAAGTTAAATAAGGAACGCTATGTTACATCTGCCATCAAATGATGGCTGCTTTTGGTAGAATGCAAAGAGAATGAAATCAAAGAATCACCTATAAGCCACGGGCGGATGAGCTCGTTGGCATGCTATACTCCAGGGAAAGTTTGTCAAGAAGCTTGGATCTATAACCATCATAATAGAGGTAATCCAAAGATGTGCCATAGAAGGAAGAATCATTAGTCAACCAGACACGTCCAGTTTCTTTTGTCATGGGAGAGCATCTTCTCAGGGATGAACACACCCTGTTTGCTCGAAGCAGGTTTGTCCAATGCCTCCTTACTTCTGTACTCCTACCTCCAATAAGACTAAAGCACGACGCCTATTGCAGTATGTACAGTATCTTCATGCAGAACCGCTTGCAACCTCTGCGGCACGCTGTCTCATCATCTCCATGACAGCAGCCCTCCTCCGAGAATCAGATTGCTGCTGCATCCTCCGCAGATGCTCTTTCAAATCTCTGTATAATGGGTAGAAATATAGCAAATTTTATGTTGTTAATTTAAGCTGAAATTCAAAAGTGAGAACTGCCAAAAAGGAAGAGGCGGAGAGGGAGATAAAGTGATTGTGTTTTATGAAAATCTTTTGCTAATCTATCAATCACTAGAATCCACCTATATGACCTATGCAAAGCATAACCAATACCCAGTTAGATAAAAGAGGGTTGCCGCAGGTTGATTGCAAGCATAAAAAATATTCAGTAACTATGATTAATCCAGGGAAGCATAGACCGAAATTGGGTATAGAGGATTCATGTAGCCAACCCCAATCAATTTGGGTTGAATCATAGTTGTTTGATTCTGATTGATTACTACGCGTAGTAGCTACTGCTGTTAATAGCAGGAAACAATAGCATTGGCTAATCATCATTTAATTAATTATTATGACATTATCAAAGACAAGTGATTGATTACAAAAATGTAAGGAAGCATTAGCCAACAAACCTGCAACGTGGAACACGACATTCAAATTCTTTGCATGCACGAGCATGCAGTTGAAGGAGATACCACATCTTCTTACAGAGTAAACAACCTCCTGAAACTCGTATTTTGCACTGTATACCGTGGCGGAAAAGCCCCTTAACTTTGCGACAGTTTGGATATTGACAATGTAGATAGCGGCACTGAGAAGCATGCACCAGAAGTTCAAGCATCTTCTTAAGCTGTAGAGTTAAAAGGGAGAAATCATGTCAGATCTCAAATGTCTAGTATATATATTTTCAATAAAATGGAAGAAAATATAATCTGGCTAAAATAATTTCATTTATATGTGAACAGAGCCATCGATATCATTGAATGCTACTTAAACCGTAAGGTATCGCTTAATCATTGTCCTCTTATCTTTTCAATTAGGATGGAGAACTGCTAAAGCATCTAATACTTTTCTCTTTCAAATGAATTTCCAGATGTTCAATCAAGAAGTTCTTAAGGAGTCGTTTGGATAACATTTGTAAAAAAAAATTGAAAAAGAAAAAGGTTTTGCAAAAAGATAAGGGTCTTGGATAGCTCTAATCTTCAAAGTAAAAGAAGTTTTTCAAAAGACAGACCTGTTGTGCAAATTTGCAAATTCACATAACAAATAAGACCTTGTATTCACGCTATTCAGTATTTTCAAGAAAATGAATGAAGCAATCATCACTACTACTCAAAGAAGAGATAATTGGGATAATTTTGATTGGTGATTATCATTGAGCAACATCGCTAGATTGTACATACTTTTGACACCATCTTGGCGTGTTATTAATGAAAGAATATTTATTTGTCCAAAAACACAATTGTTTCAGGAATTTTTAGCAAGTAGTACCCATCTAGTGCAAACTTCAGCCTTAAGGTGTGATACACTAACATTTAGCTATACAATAGCTTATTTCATAGGAACGTGGGTAGTAGAATAACGGGTAACCTAGAAGAATGCGGACTCCTCAAGGTTGGGATCTGATACTTAGAAGAATGTTGAATGATTGGGAACTGAGCTGTACAAGCAACTGGTAAGTCTTCAAAGGACTTGAAAATGGGATGGATTCACTCTGGTGGAAGGGCCACAACAGAGACATCTATAAGGTGAATGTTGCATACATGATTCTAGATCACACTAATCTACAGATTACTAATTGGCCATGGAAGCATATCTGGAAAGTCAAGATACCCTACAAGATATCTTGTTTCACTTGGTTACTAGCAAAGGAGGCAGCTCTGACCCAGGATAATCTCATAAAGAGAGGAATTCCACTGTGCTCAAGGTGCTTTCTATGTGGGGAAACAGCTGAGACAGTTAGCGATCTATTTTTACACAGCAGGATAACAGATCAACATTAATCTCAGAGATATCTCATGGACAATGCCTTATAAGATTACTGAAGTGCTTACTAGTTGGGATGAAGCTGGAACTGCAGCTAGAGACAGAGATAGATGGAGGACTGTCCCTGCAAGTATATGGTGGACAATCTGGAAGGAGAGAAACTCTAGGTGTTTTGAAGAAAGTAGCAACTCAGTGCAGAAGATCAAACTGAATTGCGTTCTACTTTCTTATTTTTTGGTGTAAACAGAAGTGTCCAGAAGATACTGTATCAATCCTAGAAGTCTTACAATACTGCTAGGATCGTAGATCAGTTATTCTTCCCTTTTGTTCTCTTGTAAATATGGGTTCCGTACAACCTATGTACTGTTATATATTAATACACAATGTTACCATCTCAAAAGAGAAAAAAGAAAAAAAAAAAGAATATCGAGTAACCTAAAGTGAATCAAACACGAGGAGAGAACTACAGAGAAGCTGCAGTGAACTAGGACTAACATATAGTTATTCAAAGAGGATGAAAGTGCTCCGAAAGAACAAAGCAGCGGTAGGTGCCAGGGATCTAGAACTGACCCAAAAGTTGTAACGGAGGACTTCATAGACTAAACATAGGAAGCAGCATGAAACAACAAATTAAATAAGGGCCAAGAAGAATGCACCTGCAAAACTCGTAGTTGCCTAGCTTCTTTATTCTGTGCATCACGTTCGGCCAGGGATGGATGATTAGTCAACTTATGAGGATGATCAATTCCACCATCTTTTTTATAACAGGCATTGCAAACATCATAATCTGGGCAAACTTCACACCGCCAACCTTGACCAGTTTCTATATCAAGGTGACAGATGTTGCAAGTTGTCACAAATGCTGGTGCAGTGGGATTATGAAGGTGGTAAAGGACCATCATTGAGGAATGTTTAGCACGCCTCAGGGTATCATATTGGTAATGATTTCCTTGACAAAGGCTCAAAAATGCCTGCCTTGTATCAAAAAACTCACTCTCAAGAATTTCATCTTCATCCTTGGTGTCATGAGGTACTTCCTTGATTTCACACTGGAAAATTTTCATAGTATTTCTCAATCATGGAAACCAATACCTATTCCGGGGGTTTTGGGGGGGGGGGGGGGTAGGAGGGGGTACGGGGTACGGGTAACCGTA